>NC_060270.1:77853543-78153543 GCF_021613505.1 Equus quagga
GGCACTGGTTCCGTGCTTAGCTGGGTACAGGTACTCAAGATCTGCCCCCTCCCCTGCCACCTCTCCGCCCCTACCCTTCAGGAGTCTCTGGAGGATGCCAACGTGGAATTGCGTCTGCACGTGTGCGTGTTTTCATTTGCACTTCCAGCACAAAAGCAAGACCCCACAGGTGGAAAGGAGGGTGTGCGAGAGTGTGTTGTACGGGGCTCGGATTGCGTGGGCGCAGGGAGGTGGATGAGAGCACACACACCCGGCTCCCACCCACGTCCCCCCCTCGGGTGACCAGGCGCGGACACTGGGGAAAGAGAGCCCTTGACCTCGCGCCACCTCCCCGAACTTCTCCCCCTGCCGTTGGGATCCGGTAAGGTGGAAAAGAAGGGCGACAGTGAGGGAGGGCGGTAGAGGGCAGAGATGGACCGAGGAGACCACAGAGGGAGGCACAAAAGCAGGGAGTCCGCAGGGACTAGTGGGAGCGATGGGGCTGAAGGGCCAGGCGACAGAGCCAGGGGCGGCGTGCGCTGGGGCGCGCCTGGGAGGGGAGGGGGCTGGCGTCTCCTTACCTGGCCTGTGGTGGAGCATTTTGCAGCGGGTCGGGAGCTGGGTGGGCGCCAGCCCCCCCTGGGGGCAGACCGTGCAGTGCTGTCACTTCGGGGGCAGCAAGATGCTGGCTGCAGAGCCCGGAGTTGACAAACTTGCCATGCTCGGAGCGCACAGAGGTAGCCGGGCCACGCGCGCTCCACGCGCAGGGTAGCCGGGCCACGGCGCGCTCCGTCGCGCTCTTCCGCTTTGTTGTGTTCCCCGGGTCTCCCTGCGCCTGCCTCCCGGTGTCTCCGCGCCCTCTGTCAATGGGACGTTTCACGGGCGTTCTGGGAGGCCCCTCGGGTCTGCGTGCCACTTTCCTCCCGGAGGCGCGCGTTAAAGAGCTGCCCGAGAGTGCCTGGCGGGGCTGCGCGGTGCGCTCCTACACGGCGGCTCCGGCCCGGAGATTCCCGCCCCCCACCTTCTCCCCCTCCCCGCCCCTCCGCCGCCCCCCCATCAGAAGCTGCTTAGGATCGGGCTGTCAAATCCAGCCCATCTGCTGCAATCATAATCAGTCTCAACCGAACGGTTCTGACAAATCTCCGCCTGAAGCCCGAGTTGGGAAGCCGGTGGGTGAGGGGAGGGGAGGAGGGGGCGACAGGGACCCGTTGCCGGGAGAGGGGGGCCTGGAGGCTTCTATTGTCTGCCCCAAACAGAGGAACTGAAAGGGGAAATGGGGATCCCAAAGGGGAAATAGTGCTTTCCTTTCCCACTTCCTAGTAAGAAAAATCAACCCATCCTGGCAGGCCCCTGGCACACCCCACCCCCACCACCGTCCCGAACCGCCGCTTGCTGTCTGGGTGGAACGAATTTCTGCTAATGAACTAAACAAACAGGTCCTATAATCTTATCATCAGGCGGACCCAGAGACTGGTACAGATACCCAAAGTATTGTAATTGGCAGGTAAGAGCTGGAACTAACAGTCATTTGTCTGGAGTTAGAAGTTGGTTCCCAAGTACATTTGGGAATAAAGCTTATGGAGGGAGAACCTGCGTGTAATTGGCGAAGCAGCTCAGCCCTTTGCCTCCTGTTGGCATTTTGGGAGATGAAAGGAAAATCTGCTTTGGGCAAGAAAATGCTGAACTCAGTTTAGCCCCAGTTTGAGTGTAAAGAATTCTCATAATTTTTTTTTTCCATTTCCTCATGGAGATGCTCTTTTTTTAAAAAAATGCTATTTTATTAGAAAATAATGACTTCTGAAACTGATATTTTTTTCCAAACTGAAATAGTATCTTCTGCAGATGAAATGCTCCTTTCAATAATGTACTTTGAACTATTTTAATATGCGACTTCAATGTAACCACATATATTTCTACTGGTGAGAGGCTTACAAGGATTATGGCAAAAAATTGTTTTAAAAGAAATAAAAATAACAGTAGTCCTAGATATACATAAACAACTCTTCAAGCATACAGAATACAACCAATAGGATTATGCCTGGTTTTGTACATTCTTCTCAAGTGCTGGGAAATGTTCAATTATCCTGAATGACAGTATTTGTTGGGGAAATAATTTGTTGGATAAACAAATCACCAGTTGAAAACTTGAAGGGGAAAATTTTTAAGCCATTTATTTAGATAGGTATAAAAGCTAGGCAAAAATAAGTATACTTTACTGTGAAAACTGAATAGAGTTTTAAATTAGTGCTCAAATCATTCTTTTGCTTTATGCTATAGTTGAAAAATGTGAGCAAGCCGCATTAAGCACCCACTTATCTGGGTAGAGACTGTATCGTCTACTTATTTTATAGCCCAGTGGTGCCTACAACGGCACTATGCAACTATGGGCACTCTATGAATACTGATGGCTTGAAGTTCTGATTGACAGGTCAGGATTAAAATCATAGACATCACTGTGACTTGGTAATTGAGGTAAAACGAGGTTTAAGTGTTACTTTTTCCAGGAAGTAAATAAGTCAAGGACAACTAGTCATGAGATTTTAAGACTGTTTTTGGGGGGGTGGCCTGGGGGGGGTGGGGGGGGGTGAGGAAGATTGGCCCTGAGCCAACATCTGTTGCCAATCTTCCTCTTTTTGCTTGAGGATGATTGTCGCTGAGCTAACATCTGTGCCAATCTTCCTCTATTTCGTATGTGGGACGCCACCACAGCATGGCTTGATGAAGTCCACACCCAGGATCTAAACCCATGAACCCTGAGCCACTGAAGTGGAGCCCACGAACTTAACCGCTACGCCACCAGCTGGCCCCAAGACGTTTTTGTTAATATTTAAAAGTTTGTGGTTTTTCACTGTCAATTTCATTTAATGTGTTTATTAGCATTAAAAATTTTGTTAAAAGATTGATAAACATGGTATGAAGAAATAAATATTTCACAAAGGGTTCTGTCCACCAGAATGAGGTATCATGCTAGTGACTACTTTAAGAAATGGTGTCCAGGAAATTGGTGTTGTCCAGGGAGAGAAGAGCTAAACTGAGATTCAGACCCTGGGCTGCAGGCACCATCCTCTGTTCTGCTGTGTCCTCTTCCCAAGTTGATAGTTTCAGTTGCATCGGGGCCAAGTAGTGGGCTAAGCTGAAGGCCCCACCTCCAATTAATCCAGTCCTTGGTTCTAACTTCAAAATATATCCTGTCTAGTTTCTCAATTACTTACTGAGTGCTTACTGTGTGTTAGTGCTAGAGTAGATGAGTGAAAAATCAGACAAAAAATGCTGACCTTGTGGAACTTACGTTCTGGAGGGGAAGACAGACAGGAAAGAATACATAAGGAAATGCTCTTCTCTGTTCGGAGGTGATCAGTGCTCTGGAGAAAAATCAAGCAAGGGGGCTGAATGGTATCCAAGTTTAAATAGAGAGCTCAGTGAAGGTCTCACGGAGGAGGCTAAGTTTGAGGAAGTGATTAAAGGAGGTGAGGCAGCTGGCAAGCCCTGCAGATCTCCGAGGGAAGATGGTCCCTGGCAGCAGAAAGAGCAGGCGCAGTGGCCCTTAGAGAGGGTTGTGCCTGGTGAGGTCGAGAAACAGCGATGAGGCGGTAGGGATGAAACAGAGTGAGGGGAGAGGGTTAATAGTCTGAGAGGACAGAACATCTGGTGGGACCAAACAGGCTAATTTAAGCACTGGTTTTACTGTAAGTGGTGTGGGAGGCCATGGACACAGAGGTTTTTGAGCAAAGGAGTTTCATGATCTGACTCTTGTTTAATGGATCACTCTGGCTACCATAGTATGAATTAATTATAGCAGGAAAAGGAGGGAGGAAAGGGGGAGACCTGTTATTAGGCTATTGCAAGAATCGAGGTGAGAGAAGATGGCTTAGGTAGGACCATAGCAAGAAGGATAATGAGAACGGTAGCAATTTGGGATTGTTTTGAATTTAGAACCAACAGGATTTGCTCAGAGCAGAAGGTTTGGAAAAAAAATGAAGGAATAAAGAATAACTCCTGGGGCCAGCCCAGTGGTGCAGTGGTTAAATTCGCACGTTCCGCTTTGGTGGCCTGGGGTTTGCCGGTTCAGATCCCAGGTGGGGACATGGCACCACTTGCAAGCCATGCTGTGGTAGGTGTCCCACATATAAAGTGGAGGAAGATGGGCATGGATGTTGGCTCAGGGCCAGTCTTCCTCAGCAAAAAAGAGGAGAATTGGCAGCAGATGTTAGCTCAGGGCTAATCTTCCTCAAAAAAAAAAAAAAAATTCCAAGTGTTTGTCTTTAGCACTCAAAAGGATGGAGTTGCTCTTAATTGAACTCCAACTGTTTGTCTTTAGCACTCAGAAGGATGGAGTTGCTCTGAATTGAAATCGGGAAGCCTATGAGTAGAGCAAATTTTGGTGGAAAAATCAGGGGTTCGGTTTTGGATGTGTTAAGATTGGGATGCCTATTAAGTTAAATTTTAAAAACAGTTAATTTATATAAAGCTCTTAGAATAGTTCCTGACTTTTGTTAAGGATCATATAAATGTTTGCAGTGGTGGAGCCTGTGTTTGTGGGGTTTGTGTGTTATTGTTATTGTTGATGTTTGCTAGTCAAAATAAGATATTGGGTAGGCAGCTGAATAAACATCCAAGTACTGTGTTCAGGGCACAAGTCCAGGGTGGAGATGTAAATTTGGGAGTTGTATAAAGTATGGATGGTCAATTAAATCCATCAGATTGGGTAGGTCATTAAGGCCGTGAGTACAGTTAGAAAAGAGAAGAATTTCGAGGATTGAATCCTGAAAGGCATTCCAACTTTAAAAACTCAAGAAGATGAAGAGGAACCAGCAAAGGAAACCACCCGTAGTGGCAGCCAGTGGCAGAGAAGGCAAACCGGGAGAGTGGGCTCCCCCAGGAACCTAGTAAAGAAGGTATTTCAAGAAGGAGGGAATGATCTGCTAGTCGTAGTCTCCTGATATGATTATCTCCATAGAAAACCCAAAAGAACATATAGGAAAGCTATGAGAGAGTTTACTAGGTTACCGGATAAGCTAATTATCTACTGTCTGTTTACAATACAACATCCAGGGTGTCCCAGGACCCAAGTTAAGGATCAGACATGTGAAAGATATTCAGTGTGTACTGAATCAAGTGATGAACCAATGAAGGGATTGGATGCCTTGTGCAGCAAAGTATTCCTCAACTTACGGTCCATGGATGATTTGGGAGGTGTCTTCTATTCTCAAACTCAAGAAATATTGATGTAAGGCAAAGTTTCTGCGAGGGAACAGACCTAGGAGACATTATGTGTTTCCCTTTTATTAAGCTATATAAATAGACAAAAGACTTCTAGCCCATAAGTCTTATATAGAACATTTCCTTAAACCGTTTTCAATAAAATGTAAATTAGTAACAAAGAAATAACTCACATACATATAGACGTTAAAAAGTACACTTCTATAAGTAATCTTGCAACTAATAAAATAACCCGATTAAAATGAGCAAACAATTTAAATACATACTTTATCAAAGAAGATATAAAAATGGCAACTAATTGCAGGAAAAGATTCTCATTATCATTAGTTATTGGAGAAAAGCAAATTAAAATTACAATGAGATTTACTCACAGCCACTAGAATCAACAACGTGAAAAAGACTAACAATACCAAGTGTTGGCAAGGATGTAGAGCAACTTAAATTCTCATACACTGCTGGTGGGAGTACAGAATGGTACAGCAAATTTGTAAAGTTAAACATACACTTAAAAGACCATCCAACCACTCTATTCATGGGTATTTACCCAGGAGAAGTGAAAACATGTGTCAACACAAAGACTTGCACACAAATGTTTATAGCAGCTTTATTCATAACATCCCCAAACTGGAAACAACTCAAATTTCCATCAAGATATAAACAAACAACCTGTGGTAGATCCATCCATACCATGAACTTCTAGTCAGCAATAAAAAGGAAGCAACTATTGGGGAAGTTAGTGGTTCAGTTCCTGAGCTCCACTTCAGCAGCCTGGGGTTCACAGATTCAGATCCCAGGCACAGACCCAGCACCATTTGTCAAGCCATGCTGTGGTGGCATCCAACATAAAATAGAGGAATCTTGGCACAGATGTTAGCTTAGTGACAGTCTTCCTCAGGCAAAAAGAGGAAAATTGACAACATGTTAGCTCAGGGCCAATCTTCCTCACACACAAAAAAAGGAAGCAACTTTTGATAAACAGGTAACAACATGCATGAATCTCATTCAAGAATATCACACTTTGTGACTGGCTTTCGTTTGAGTCCATTAGATTCTAAAAAATTTTAGAGAAAAAAGCACATCTGTTATTGCCTGGGGCTGGTGATGGAGAGGGGATTGATTACAAAAAGGAACAGGGGACATATTTGGCATGTGGGAAATATTCTATATCATGATTGTGGTGATGGTTACAAAACTGCATATATTTTGTCAAACATCCAATTGTACACTTAAAAATTCGTGAATTTTGGGGGGCCGGCCTGGTGGTGTAGTGGTTGAGTTCACACACTCCACTTTGGTAGACTGGTGTTCGCTGTTTCGGATCCTGGGCATGGACCTATGCACTGCTCGTTAAACCATGCTGTGGTGGCATCCTGCATGAAAGAACTAGAAGAACTTACATACAACTATGATATACAATTGTGTACTAGGGCTTTGGGGAACGGAAACAAAAAGGAGGAAGTTTAGCAACAGATGTCTTCCTCACCAAAAAAAAAATAAAAAGGTGAATTTTATTATATGTAAATTAAACCCTAATAAGATGTTTTTTTTAAATAAAGAATTTAATGTGTGTGTGTGTGTCTTTAGGGAAATATATATTGCTCTCCTATTTGAGAAGAGGAAGCCTACCTTGGAAATATCACCAGTTTGTAATCCCCCATGAAATAACTGATTCAAATAAGGATCACTAATAGATGCTAAAGGCACTAGGTTAAAGATCAACAGGAAATAGAACATTCAGGCAGTACCAAATACGACTTCCTGATCTTTTGCTAATTGTCAAGGGAAATGGTTATATTATATAAGGGAGAGATCACCTGACATGTTTCTCTTTATATCATGCACTCTGAGAAGTGCATAGCATCACTTACGGAGTATTTTTGCAAAAAATATGCCTAGTCTAAATCCAAGCAAGGCCTTTCACATAATTTCCAGCTTACAAGAAGTACAGAAGATAGAAGATAAATGATCAGATAAATTAACCCCAAGGAAACAATGAGGCACAGGCAGAATATGAGATGCTCTCGAACCCTTCAAAAATTCAGGGTATACAAGTGGAAGGAAGTAGAGAGACTAAAATATTAAAAGAGACAAGACAAAACTAAATTAAACTAGTGGAATTGGATCTTCATCCAAAATAAACAGTTATTTTGGCAGGCCAGCCCTGGTGGCCTAGTGGTTAAGTTCAGTGCACTCTGCTTCAGCAGCCTGGGTTCAGTTCCTAGGCATGGACCTACACCACTCATCTGTTAGTGCCCATGCTATGGTGGTGGCTCACAAAGCAAAAGAGGAAGATTAGCAGTGGATATTAGCTCAGGGGGAATCTTCCTCAGCAAAAAGAGGAAGATTGGCAATGGATGTCAGCTCAGGGCAAATCTTCCTCAGCAAAAAAATAAATAAATAAATAAATAAACAGATACACGGACATTTTGGGAACAATTAGAAAAATTAAATAAGGTTGGTATTGGGTAAGAGAATTTTATTTAATTTGCTAAGGATAAAAATGATACTGTAGTTATAAAGGAGGTGTTCCTTATGTTTAACAGACACATGCTCAAGTATTTAGGGTTGGAGTATTGTGGTGTTTACCACTCACTTTGGAAAAAATATATAGAAACAAAAATGTTAACATTTGTTGATGCTAAAGTGTGGATAGATGAGTGTTTTATTGCTCGTGCATTTTACTTTTTCTAAATATTTGAATTTTTCATCAATAAAAAATGAAAAAATACACACTTCTAAAACCCATGAGTCAATAATTAATTATAAAGGAAGTAGAAAAATTGGTATTTGATGTCTTAAAATTAAACACTATGTATCAAAACTTATAAGATGAAAGGAACTAAAGCAGTACATAGAAATAAACTAATAATTTTAGTGAATATTCTAAAAATGAAGAAAAATGGAAAATTAATGTGCAAAGCATCCAACCAAAAAGGATAGAGAAAGAATAACAACAAACAAGTAGAATAAAAGAAACAATAAAGATAAAATCAAAGTCTAATAAAATAGAACACAAAGCATTAATACAGGATCATAAAACAATATCTGCTTAGATCAATGAGAAACAGAGGAGGCATAACTAAATAAGCTTAGCAATAAAAATGACTGCATAGTCAAGGATACAACAGAGATTTAAAATAATAGGACTGCTTCACTAAGAGCAAGTTTATGGCAATAAATTTGAAAATGTTGGTAACATGATCAATGTCCTAAAGTAAAAATTTTTAATAAAACTCACTCAAGAATTAACAGAATCTTCAACAATTTAATAGATCAACTCAGTAGTTGAAAAAATAATATACCCCAGTATAACCAATAGGCCCAGATTTTTTTTAACATCTTTATTGAGATATAACTCATACACCATAAAATTCACCCATTTAAAGTGTACAATTCATTTGTTTTTGGCATATGCAAGTTGTACAACCATCATCATCATTTGAGTTTAGAAGATCTCCAACACCCCAAAAATGAATCCCCAGTACCTATTAGCAGTCACTCCTCATTTTCCAGCCAGAGGTAACCAATAATCTACTTTCTGTCTATAAATTTACCTATTCTGGACATTTTGTAAAATGCAATCATACAATATGTGTCCTTTTGTGTTTGGCTTCTTAGCATAGAGTTTTCAAGATTTGTTCATGTTGTGGCTTGTATCAGTACTTCATTCCTCCTTATGGCCAAATACTATTCCATCGAGTGCATATGCACATTTCATTTATCCATTCATCAGTTAATGGACATTTGGGTTGGTTCTACTCTTGATTATTGTAATGCTGCTAAAAACATTCATGTACAAGTTTGGTGTGGACATATGTTTTCATTTTTCCTGCATATATACCTAGGAATAGAATTTCTGGGTCCTATAATTACTATGTTTAACACTTTGAGGAATTGCTAAACTGTTTCCAAAGCAGCTACACCATTTTACATACCCATCAACAATGTATGAGGGTTCCAATTCCTCCACAATCTCTCCAACATTTACTATTATTTATTTTTATTGATATAGCCATCCTAGTGGTTATGAAGTGGTATCTGATTGTGATTTTGATTTGCATTTTCCTAATAGCTAATGATGTTCTGTACCTTTTCATGTATTTATTGGTGATTTGCATATCTTCTCTGGAGAAATTTCTTTTCATTTCCTATGGCCATTTTTAAGTTGGGTTGTCTTTTTATTGTTGAATTGTGAACCCAGATGTTTTTTAAGGCAATTTTACGAAACTTGAAAACAGTACAAAAACCTTAATGTCCATATCTTAAAAAAGATCTCTAGGAAATAGAAAAAGAGAAAAGAAGGAGAAAGATGGAAGAGAAGGGAGAGAAAAGGGAGAGAAGAAGAGAGACTGCTATGAGTCATTTAGAATGACCTGGATACTAAAAGGAAACATAGATCATATGGGAAAGGAAAATTCATGAATGTAGTCTCAAAAATTCTAAATAAAACTGAATTCATCAATGTGAAAAATAATCATAGTAGCAATAATGATGGTAATAATAATATAGCCTGACCAAATAAGGCTTATCCTGTAATGCAAAGATGATTTGGCCTTAGAAAAATCTATTAACGTCCAAAGAAATATTTTTTAGAAGATTAGAAAAAAACAGATATAGTAAATTTTAATAGATGCTGAAAAATTTAATAACATTCAAATCTACTCGTGATTTTAAAGAAAAAAAAAGCAACAATAACAAAAATCTTTCACAAACTAGGAATAGAAGAGAACTCCCTTAAGTTGGTAAAGGATGTCTACCAAAAAATATAGCACACATCATACCAAATGGTGAAATTTAAGCACATTTCCTTTTAAGTTTTTGCTCTAGACAATAATGCCCCTGTCACCACTTCTGTTCAACATTTCTAGAAGGACATAAAGAAAACAAACAAAAGGTATAAGAACTAGAAAGTAATGAACAAAACCATTATTTCTCGTCGATATTATTATCTCCATAGAAAATTGAAGAGAGCCTAGAGGCAAATCATCAGATATATTAAAAGAGTAGCATGGTTACCTGATAAAAGAGCAACAGAATAAAACAGATGGTGACCCTAGCATAGGCACCAAATTATTAGAAAGGTAACATTTTTAGAAGATCCCATTTAAAATAGTAAAAACAAAAAAGTTTAGAAGGTACAGAGAAATAAGTATAAAGATGTGAAAAAATCTTTATAGAGAGCACTTTGTTGAACGGCATAAAAGAAGGACTAAGCAATTAGAAAAACATATTACAGTGATAGATTAAAATACTTAATCTCCTGACTTCATTTTAAATGTGAAACATCAATAAAAATCCCAGCTCATTTATACAATGAACTTTACCATCTGATCTTGAAATTCTTATAAAAGAGAAAAAGGCCAAAAATGAAGAACTAATCTTTAAGAAGGATGACTCCAATAACATCCAAAAATGGTCAGCACCTTACTATAAAAGTAGGTAATTAAACATTAAGTGAGATAAGATAAATGCATCAATGGAATAGAAAGAGAGCCTAGAAACAGACCCACGTATATGGAATTGGGGTCTATGACAGAAATGATGTCATTAATTAGTGGGGAAAGGTTTGACTCGTGAGACAATGGCATTGGGTCAACTTATTATCTGAATGAAAAAGACAAAATAAGAACCCTACCTCAGACCATTCACAAAAAATGAACTGATTAAAAACTAAATGTATGAAGAAGAACAAAGTTGGAGGACTGACACTACCCAATTTCAAGATTTATTATAAAGCTACAATAATCATGACAGTGTGGTATTGGTGAAAGAACAGACAAATAGATCAACAGAATAGAATGAAGAGACCAGAAATAGACCCTCATGAATACAGTCAATTGATCTTTGATAAAGGAGTAAAGGCAATACAATGGAGCAAAGACAGTATCTTCAGCAAATGGTGTGGGGAAAAACTGGATACCCACATGCAAAAAAAGTGAATCTAGACACAGACTTTATACCTGTCAAAAATTAACTCAAAATGGATCATAGATCTAAATGCAAAATGCAAAACTCAAAACTATAAAACTCCAACAGGAGAAAACCTAGATGACCTTGGGTACAGCAATGCCTTTTTAGATACAAGACCAAAGACATAATCCATGAAAGAAATAATTGATAAGTTGGAATCATTAAAAATTAAAAACTGCTCCGTGAAATATCAAGATAATGAGAATTTCCCAATCCCATAGACTGGGAAAAAATATTTGCAAAAGACACATCTGATAAAGGACTGTTACTTAAAATAAGTAACTCTTAAAACTCAACAATAAGAAAACAAACAACCCCGTTAAAAAATAGGCCAAAGATCTTAACAGACACCTCACCAAAAAAGATTGGATAGTAAACAAGCATATGAAAAATGCTCATGTCATCAAGGAAATGCAAATTAAAAGAAAAATGAGATACCACTACATACCTGTTAGAATGGCCAAAATCTGGTGTCAACACCCAATGGTGGTGAGGATGTGGAGCACCAGGAACTCTCCTCCATCGTTGGTAGGAACATAAAATGGTAGACAATTCGGAAGACAGTTTGGCAGTTTCTTACAAAACTAAACAAACTGTTAACATCCAATCCAATCCTGTTCCTTGATATTTACCCAAAGGATTTGAAAACTTATATCCACATAAAACCCTGCGCACGGATGTTTATAGCAGATTTCTTCATAATTGCCAAAACTTAGAATCAACCAAGATGTCCTTCAGTAGGTGAATAGATAAATAAACTGTGATATATCCAGATAATGGATTCTGATTCAGCACTAAAAAGAAATCCATGAAAAGACATGGAAGAACCTCAAATGCATATTACTGAGTGGAAGAAGCCAATGTAAGAAGGTTATATACTATATGATTCCAACTATATGACATTCTAAAAAGGCAAAATTATTGAGACAATAAGAAGATTGGTGGTTCCCAGGGGTGGAGGGAGAGGAAGAGATAAATAGGCAGAGTACAGAGGATTTTTAGGGCAGTGAAAATATTCTCCATGATATTATAATGATGGACATATGTCGTTATAAATTTGTCCAAACCCATTGAATGCACTGTCAAGAATGAATCCTAGTAAACCACGGACTTACGTGATTATGATGTGTCAATGTAGGTTCATCCTTGGTAAAAATGTGCCATTCTGGTGATTCATGTGGATAATAGGGGAGACTACACATGTGTGGAAGCAGAGGCTATATGGGAAATCTCTGTACCTTCCTCTCAATTTTTGAAGAAAATAAACTCTGAAAGAAAAAGTTAAGTGTGAAAAGCAAATCTATAAATCTTTTTGAAGAATGCTTTGGAGAATACTTTTAAACTGTCAGGCTGGGAAACATAATGAAGTATTTCACTACTTTAAATTTTTGAACCTCTGAAAGAAAAAAGATTACCATAACGAAAATGAAAAGTCAAAGCACAGACTAGAAGATTCCTCTTGAAACTTATATATGCTATTAGGAATCACTATCCCAAATTTATAAAGAACCACAAATGAGTAGAAAACTTTTTTGGGGGGGAGGGTAAGGAAGATTAGCCCTGAGCTACCATCTGCTGCCAATCTTCCTCTTTTTTGCTGAGGAAGACTGGCCCTGAGCTAATATCCATGCCCATCTTCCTCTACTTTATGTGTGGGATGCCTGCCACAGCACAGCTTGATAGGCGGTGCACATAGGTCTGTGCCAGGATACCAACTGGCAAACCCAGGGCAGCCAAAGCAGAGTGCACAAACTTAAGCACTATGCTACCCAGCTGGCCCCAGGAAACATTTTTTAAAAAGAGAAAGTATGTGAATAAGCAGTTCACAGAGGAGATAATTAAATGGCAATAAATATATTAAAGTACTCAATCTCATTATTGGGCAAATACAAATTAAAAAAACAATGAGATACTATTTTATGCCTATCATAATAGCAAAAAATAGTCATTCTGCAAACACCGTGTGATTTCCCTCATGTGTGGAAGATAAATGCATGGACAAAGAGAACAGATTAGTGGTTACCAGAAGGGAAGGGGGTTTGTTGGTGGGCATAAGGGGTAAAGGGGCACATATATATGGTCTCTCATAAATAATAATTTATCACCGCAAATTTCACAATGTTATAAACTATTATGACCTCAATAAAATAATTAAAAAAAATATGAAGCCAATATGGCCAAATATTAAAATTTCTAAAAATCCTGGGTGGTAGATACACGGGTGTCCATTATATATTTTACATTTTATTAAAAATGAACCAAAATAAAAAGCTGACTCTATCACCTAAAAAAAAGTCACTCTGATTACAAGACGTGTTGGTGAGGAAGTATGGAAACAAAAAATTCTTACATATTTCAGGAGGGAAGAATTTGGACGTGTAGTAAAATTGAAGGAAGTCATACTCTGAGACACAGCAGCCCCATATCTATATACATGTTCGAGGGAAAGTGACCATGCACATATATACAAGCATACATGGAACATACAAAAAATTCATTAAATATTAAATCTCAAAGTAAACATCAGTAAGTTCCAGAAAGTAGAAATATAATAAACAGTCACTGATAAAAATGCTGTAAATTATCAACAAAATTAAAAAATGAAAAAGGTCTCCCTCTTGTGAACTGGAACAAGGCAACACCTCAAAGAAAGAGAATTCAAACGAAAATTTAAAAATTTCTAAAAAATAATGATAATGAAAAAGACTGGCTGTATCTAAAGTGGTGGTCACAGAAAAATTAATAGTCCCTAAGCACATTTAACAATAAAAATTAAGACTGTAAATAAACTAAAGTCTCATCTCAAAAGGCCAAAAAATAACCAAAGAAAGCACAGGAAGGAAGCAAGAAAAAGAGCAAAATATAATGAAGTAGAGAACAGAAAAGCAATAAACCAAGTTAAGTTATCAAAATCTTTCAAATAGATGATTACATAACTTGATCAAAAAGAAAAAGATAGAAGGGGAGAAGAAAGCACAAATTTACAAGATAAGAAATGGCAAATAGGAAACAACCACCGAAACAGATAAATAAATTTTAACTGTAAGAGGTTACTTTCTAGATCTTATCTCTATGCAAATAAATTTGGAAATATAGATAAAATGGAATAATTCTTTAGAAAAGACGTTTACCAAAATTGGCTCTATTAGTGATAGAAAGCTTAATCAACTTTTCTAGAAGAAATAGAGAAAGTAATTAATATACTATCCCACCAAAAAAACTGCAGGCCCATATGGTTTCTTCAGAGAATTCTAATGAATCTTCAACATCAGATCATTCCAATGTTCCATATTTTTTCCAGCACATGAAAAATGAAGGCCAACTTTCTAATTATTTTTATGAAGCAAATATGACAGTTGTTAGAGATTGAATGTTTTCATTTGAAACAAATTCCTTTGTTGGAACCCTATCCCCAAATGTGATGGTATTAGAAGGAGGGGCCTTTGGGAGGTAATTAGAATTAGACGAAGTCATGAGAGTGAGCCCTCATTAATGGGATTTATAAGATGCCCTTATAAGAGTCTTGAGAAGGCTGGCTTCCTCTCTCCACTCTCCGCTTTATGAAGATACAGCAAGAATGAGAAAAGAAAGACAAGCAGGCAGTCTGCACCCCTCCCCGGAACCCAGCCATGCTGGCTGGCACCCTGGTCTCCAGCTTTCAGCCTCCAGAACTGTGAGAAATTTCTACTGTTGCTCTGCCATCCAGTTTATGGTATTTTGTTATAGCTACAGGAACTAGGAAAACAACTCAACCTCATAAAGACAATTAGAAAAACTATAGACCAATGTTACTCTATATATCATATATGTCAATGCAAAAATGCTAACTAAATATGAGCAAAACAGTGCAGCACTGAATTAAAAAAATATACCATGATCAAAGGCCACTTGCATTTGGCTCAATATTAATTCATTAATATAATACACCACATTAATAAATCTAGTGAGAAAAATTACATGATTCTCTGCATAGATATTTAAAAAGTTTTTGACAGAACTTAACATCCTCCCTGATAAAAACTCCAGAAGATACGAAATTTGTGTATATTTTCTTAACATGATAAAATAAACATACACACCCTCAGTCCTAATACTAGTATGTCACTTAATAGAGAAATATTTGAGGCATTTTTAGTGAAATCACTAATAAGGCAAGGAAACCCACTATCTCCACTAGTATTCAGTATTATGTTGTAGTCAATGCAATTATACAAAATAAATCAAACAGGTAGACAAAGAGAACTGATTGGTGGCTACGGGGGTGGGGGATGGGCACAAAGAGTGAAGTGGCGCACCTACAACATGACTGACAAACAATAATGTACAACTGAAACTTCACAAGGTTGTAAAGTGTCATAATCTTAATAAAAAGTTAAAAAAAAAAAGAGGCATAGAAATTGGAAAAGAAAAAGTAAAAACTATACTTGCAGATGACATGGTAGCATGTTTGGAAATGAGGTGAATCAAGGATAAAATTAACTCAAACAACAAAAATTCAGATTCAGTAAAAATTAATATACAGACATCAATCACCTTCATATAGACTAATAATAATATATTAGAGGACATACTGGTATAGAAAGCCTCACTTACATTACCACCAAAAAGATAAAATACTTCAGAAAATCATATGAAGAAATGTATTAAACCAAAGGAAAATGTTAAAACTCCTGAAAGTCACAAAAATAGCTGTGAAGAAATAGAGGTCGTTCACTCTTCTATGCGAGAATGACTCAATATTATAAAGACGCCAGTTCTCTCTAAGTTACTGTATAAAATTAATTCAATTCCAATAAAAATACTAACAAGATTCTTTTGGAGCTAGGCAAGTTAATACTAAAGTTTATATGAACACACAAACACAAAAACATCAAAAGACTACTGGCAAGCTGGGAGAAAATATTTGTAATATATCATAAATAAGGGCTAATATCCCTAATATACAAAGAACTCTTAAAATGAGAGGAAAATGCCAAAAACTTAGAAAAACGGGCAAAAGTCATGAATAGACAAAGCACCAAACAATATAAAAGTGGCCTTTAAGCATATGAAAAGATGGTCAAGCTCACTTATAACTAGAGAAATGCAAATTAAAACTGCATTGAGATACCATTTCTCATCTATCAGATTGAAGAAAATTTGCACCTTGACTAACTCATTCTATTGGTGAGACTGCATAAACACAGCCTTATACAGTATTGGTGAAAATATAAGTTGGTACAACCTTCTTGGATGAAAATTTGGCAACATCCAACAAAACTCCATGTGCATTTACCATGTGAGAGAGCAGTCTCACTTTTTGGAATTTACCCTGAAAGTACACTTCAAACAATGCAAAAAGACTTAGGCACATGATTATTCATTGCTGCCTTGTTTGTAATTGTAAATTGTTACTTAAAATGTCTCCAACTTATCCTTGCTCTCCATATTTTCCTTTTTATCCTTATTTTATGGCTCGCATTATCTTTTGGGTTGGATTATAAACTACTATTCAACTTTGTAATCCTTTGTGGGCAGTGTCTACCCTGTTTTCTACATAGTAACAATGAATAAATGTTTGCTGATTTGAAAATTATTAGGGCTAACCAATCATTTATTATTAGAAATTTCATTTTGGAATAAAGTTCCCAGATAACTAACACATTATGTGGCTTAATAATTTTGGATTTATCACAGATGGTTATCTTCTATACTTTTTTCATGGTTCTTACTAAGTTTCTGTTTTATCACAGCCAGCCTTTATTAGGGAAATTTGGTTTCTTCGATAATTAAACTTCTGTAGCTAGGGCCCAGGGCTAAATTCAGCACAGCCACTGAGAGCAAGATGCCTCTGGACTTTCTACACTTCTTCAGTCACAACTGAGCACACCTTTGTTCTTTGATAGCATTATCATCATTAATGAAATTTATAAATGGAATGCACTTAAGTAGTGCCTGATTGTTCTCCTGGGGCTTGGTAACAGTACAAATAAGCACACATCCATGTGCTATCCATCATTCCATTTTTAAAACCTCAAGATTGATGTCTTTTCATTAATATAGTTACTCATTCAACCATCATTTATTAAGCAACTATTAATCAGATACTGTGCCAGGGTTTTAAAATCAAAAGTCTATGGTCTTTAAGCCAAAAAAGTTTAATGACTTCAATTTTTAACAGCTTATTTTCTGGATATTTTATGTTTGTATTCATATCCTGTCTTTAGACTGTTTCCTGAAATTAGAATGTATGTGTATTACATATATTAGTATGAATGTACATACGTATATATACATACATAGTAGTATGTATATGTATGTATATAGCATATATGTAACATCTTTATAAGCCCTTATGTTACTTTTATCAGAATTCCTCCCTTTTTATTTGGGAACCTATAAGCAAAACAATAACCTAAGTGCAAAGAAGGGAAAAAATTTCCTTCATGTACACGTTTATTTTAAATTTGCCTAAAGACCATCAAATTCAGGGCTCAAATCAGCATCCATACGTGTCTGAAGTGGTTGCCTAAGGAGAGGGTGGAATATATTTAAACTAAACTTGCGTGTAGGAAATTCATTATCCACTCCTCTACTCTAGCATGAGGATAGTTTCTATGGTTTTCCAACCACCTATAGAATACAGTCCTCTGAAAATAATAGAAGCATATTTTTGAGAGGAACGCTAACAAAAAGTTAGTAATGTGGTGTCTTTTTCATGAGGTGCTAAAGGAATTTTACAAGGATGTTATTGATCCTCATAATTTTTACTTGATGATTTATGAGTTTGAATTTTTTAATGTTTCTAATAATAGAATATGATCACTGAAAGGAACCTAGTACCACTATTCCTGCTTGCGTTATAGGCGGGGAAATTGACTTTACATTATATTTAGCACCACACAAGGATTCATAGAACTGAGAATCAGCTGTGAGGTTTCCTCATCCACTTTTAAGCACTCTAGCCACCAAACTGGTGGAACATTAATGCCCCAGGGCTTAGCAGAGCAGCTCTAAAGGATGTCTTGGAAGGAGGTGGAGACACAACATCAAATTTATGATTACCCACAGTCCTCCTTTACTTATCCAGGAGTTGGTATGTAGAGGGTTGCAAAACAACACAAGAAAAATTTTTTTCTAAAACTCACTCTAGATCACGAATTGGCACCCACAGGTGAAAATCTTGCCTATTTTGCCAAATAAAGTGTTGTTGGAACACAGTCACACCCACTCATTTATGTATCATCTGTGGCTGATTTTGAGCTCCAGCTAGAGAGTTGAGTAGTTGTGACAGTGACCATAAGGATATGACCAGCAAAGCTGAAAATATTTACTATCAGACCTTTAATAGAAAAAATTTGGTGACCCCCACTATAGAAAATATTGCCCTTTACAAGCTGTTCTAAACATGAGTAACTATACTTTTAAAAACTACTAATGATTATAATTTTGAGTTACACTTTGAAACAGCTATGGTAATTAAATATAAGTATAAATCCTAATGAGCTCTCAAGTTTCTGATACAAATTGTTCTACAGCATATACATTCCTGAAGAGTATCAGAGACATTCCATTTTCAATAGTAAGAATAGGATTCATTTTAGTTAATTAACTTTTAAAAATTAAACCTAAATTAACTTTTTATCACCAGCAATAATTATAGCTAAGATTACTTCCAGATAATTAAAATACAGTGCTCCTAATGAATGGGTAACCACTGTAACTTTCTTTACAACGACAATTATAGTTGCTTAGTTTCATTTTGTCCTTTGTGCATTCAAAGTTATTCTCTTTTCCCAAAATGTAAACATGGATTTTTTCCAATCTATATTTATGATTAGGAATACAAAATTTATCAAATTTCTAGAATATCCAATAAAATCTTAAAATTGCAAAGCTACTGTTTGGGCAATTACAGTAAATTTAAAGAAATATTAGGAAGAATGGGCTCCAGAGTTTCCTGTGAAAGGAATAGAATTTTGAAAGGAATAGAAATATTGTGGAGATATATTGGAGGTAAAATAAAGGAAAAAACTAAGGCTGAAATTGGTACTTAAGAGATTAAAATAAGATAGTACCACAATAAATTATTAATTTTTAGGAAATACATTCTAGGCACCACAGAGAATCTGTTCTGCCTTTATACTACTTTGGCCTGTATATGGAGTCAAAATAGGCTGGGTTATACTATGGTAATAAAGTAACTCCAGATATCCATGGCTTGACATGAAAGCTTATTTCTTCCTCACACTGCATGTTGGCAGGGGCCTCTGCTCATGGTAGTCATTCTACGACCCTAGCTTTAGACAAACCACCATCTTGAACATTGCTTATGGCTGTGTGAGAAAGAGCACTTTGGAGGGTAGCACATCCACAATAAATGCTTCAACTTGGAATGTCACTTTTGCTAACAACTCATTGGCCAGATTGAGTCACATGACCCCTCTCCACCACAAGGCAACAGGAGTTGCAATCCCATTATGTGCCTCTAAGGAACAGAGCCAGAAATATTTATTAACAACTCATTGAATGTTTACGCTAGTGATTGAGGACCCAACTCTTGGGCCAGACTAGTTAACTGTCTGTGCTTCACTTTCCTCATCTATAAAATGAGAATACTAAATCTGATAGAATTGTGAGGATTAAGTGAGCTAATACTTGTAAAGAGCATAGAAGAGTACCCAGGTAAAGCATCATTGTAGATGTTTCATCAAGCTTTGTACTTGCCACACTGCCCTTCAGAGCCAAAAACAGAGGAGGGCAGTCAGGAACGCTGACTCAGGCACAGTAGGAATACCTATAAGAAGTATTCTTGAGAAAAGGCCCATGACCAAAAGACAGAAATCAAAATGCTAGGTCTTCCTTCTAAGTATAGTCATGTACTGCATAAGGACGTTTCAGTCAATGACCAACTGTACATACGATGGTGGTTTCATAAGATTAGCACCATAGAGCCTAGGTGTATAGTAGGCTACACCATGTAGGTTTGTGTATGTACAATCTATGATGTTCATACAACCATGAAATCACCTAATAACCCATCTCTTAGAATGTTTCCCTGTCGTTTAGTGATGCATGACTGTAATACTGATCTAGGAGGGAAGAGACAAGCCATTAATGGGATAATGATTTAGTTTAACAGAAGCTGGAGGACCAGGGGGATAAAGACACCAAAACTGACAATAGGTCTTATGAAGTAGGAAGGTCAGAAGGTGAATTTAGGGTGTACAGATAACATGGATGCAGACAGTGGAGGATGCTGGGTAGGGGTAGTATACAGTATAAGCATTTGGGTAATACAGTATATGAATGAATCCCTCCTAATATATGGCTTACAAGGTTTCCATCAGGCTAAATATGAGTTAAAGTAAAAGACCTCCACTAGAAAGGGCAAACGCAATAATGAAAGAAGAGGAATGGGAACACAGAGAAAGTGAACCAAGAACCAGAGTCCAGGAAATGTAACTGATAGCTCTTCTTCTGTGTAGAAACACAGCAAGTGGTGAACCGATGGCTTTGCTCATTCCTATCTGAACTCCTGTTGCCTTGGCAGTGGCACCAGTGAGATTGCTCTGAATCCACGACCATCGACTCGTGACCACTTATGATGAGCCATGCGTCCATACACATTCAAATAATCCCGGACTGTTAGGCACCAGATGAAGAGATAAGCAGACATGATTTCCTCTTCCAGGAGCTTACTGGTTAATGATGGAGACAGAGAAGTTATTAACTCACCTATAACATAAATCAGAATGAAATAAGTTCTGTACTGCATACACATACCAAATTTTATGGGAGTATAGAAGATGGAGAGATCCATTTTCCGTCGAGAATCAAGGCATGTTTTTTGGATGAGATAGCATTTTAACTGAGATTTTTAAAAAGAGGAGGAATGGAAAAGTTGGAGGATGTAACGAATACCAAGCTGATGGAATATCATGAACAGCCATGAAAATGGATGACTGACTATTTGGAGGAGGTAGAGGAGAAATAAGCTTAAAAAAGAGAAAGGAGCTTTGTCTTCTTTTCCTACCCACAAGCAGTAATTCAGCAGCACATCTTAGAAGGTCTCATTCCACAATTTGCTTATATTTATAAAACTCGCTGTTATTCCTCTCCTAAAATATTAATTACAATTAAAAAGTGGTTATTTGACTAGTATTTTATTTTGGTTATCTTCAAGTGTCACCTCCATACTCTACATTTTCCTAGATGGTCACAAATTCAAAAGATCATAGAGCTGAAAAAGGAATTTCAGCCCAAATTTCTGCTTTACAGATGAAGGGTCAAGTGACTAAATGACCTATCCATGGTTACAGAGTGATAGACTCAAGATTAGGACTCCTATCATAATACTGAATGTATATGTTTCTTTAAAAGAACCAAGAAAAATTCTGTGAGTATTCTGTGTCAGAAGCAAAGTGACTTACATCTTTAAGATTATAAATATGAATAGAGTAAACATGGAATTATTCATTAAACCCTAAAATGTCTAATTGAGGAATCAGCACTTGAACAGCCTGTGTGTGTTTAGCTCAAATGAAAGGAAGCCCTACTCCACAAAGTAGGGCTTACATTTTTAGAACTTATTACCCAACAAGAGATAGAAGTTAGAAATACAAATAGATTTTAAATGGCTTATACCATTTAATGACAGGCCTGTCACAGTTAATAAGAAAAAATATTATGTTTGAGTCATGTTATGAATGTTTGAAGTTAACATCAAAGAGGTGTTGCTTTGCCAACTCTGGCAAAGACAGAGATGGTACAGAGCCATAATGCTCCATGGCAATACTTGCTTCCATTTTTGAAGGCCTCCAAAAGCTGTGTGGATGCCACAAGAAACTCCTAGGCTGCTGGGTTTGTGAATAGAAGACGAACATTCAAGGAACCCACCTTTCATTGTATATTAACCAAGATAACTATATAGAAAGTTTCTTGTTCCCAAACAGAAGCATAAGGGATATTTCCACATTCTAACTCTACATGAAGAATCATCTCTTGGAAATCCCATGAGAAAGTTTTCGTAAGGATTTATCCACACGTTCTTCTTTGGTTTGTTCAAATGAGAAGCAGGAAACCTTCCAGACATCCTGAACCCTTGACATTTTTGTGGTTTTCCCATCAACACATGCAAACATCCATGCAGCAATTTAAAAATTTCTTTTCACTGCATGATAGTGTGGCCTTATATTATCCTTGTATCTAGAGCATTCACATTTCCAACCCGCTATAGAATATGAGTTTAATTGCATGCTCCTTGAGAAAAATAAGATCTCATCGGCTCAGAAGTGTCAGAAGCCCACTATCATACATACCTATCTGGTTTCCAGAATGATCTTCCCAAGCCTCCCTCACCAACCCCCTCAGAATGTTTCCTGCTGGCAAGGGCATCAGCTTTTACCTTTTACCCAATCTCAGCTCATGCCTTCTCTGTGACAATGCAGGACATTCACATCTGACAACAGTCCCAGCTAATTAATTTACTCCAATGTTTAGCAGCATTTGACAGGAAAAATAATCTACACTGTATTGATTGCAAAATCTTCACCAATGTGACAAAGATGAATGCAAACTTCATGCAATCATTTTTCAGCTGTTATCCAAAGTTCAAAGTGATTTTCAAATGTTAACTTTAAAATTATGAGGAGAAAGATAACGGTTCTATTTTAAAACTGCCTGGAAATGGGACTTCTATAGCAATCGTTTAGCATCAAAGTAGAAAAGTAAACTCACCTGCTAAGGTAGTAAATGGGCTTAAAATGAAGCTCTCAGAGATATTGGGGTAGGGGGAAGCACAAAGAAGGGGCAGTGGAATTGGAGTTCCGAAATAAATGATCTGAAACTCTTAGCATAATGTATCTTCAAAAAAGTGATATCTTCTTTTGTAAAATTCACATACGACTGTCATAATATGGTTGAAATTGGAAAAATCTAATGGAATGATGACAAACATCTACAATGCTCAACTTTAATCTGTCTGTGTTCAGAATATCCAGTAATTCCATTCACTTTGGCTGTACTATAAATAAATATTTTCTCATGAGCTTTGTTTCTTCTTTCTAGTATTAATCCATCCTAATATTTCTGAACCTTGGAATTGTAAATGTTAAATTAATAATTGTTCATTTCAGCGATAATCTGAAGCTCATTCTCTTCTTCCTTCTGAAGGCCAGAGTGATTGTCCAATAAAAGTTCTAGCAAGGTCAGGAATGACCTAATTTACTTGTAATTATTAATGCTGCTCTGACCTCTTAGCCATAAATAAAGACTTGGCAATGGAAAAACAGAAGATGTGAAACAGGATAAGGCAATTAAAAAAAAAGTCAGGGAATATAGGACCAGTGGAGAAAAAGAGAAGGGATTTTCTAAATTTAAAACACTCCTTGCTTTTTCTTGAAGTAATGATTTATATTCTTTGAGTCCACAAGAAAGTAACTGGATATGCATGATGTAATGCTGGAATTTTAGGTATTTTGCCTAAAGGTTATTAACAATTAGTACCACAGGGGGAAAAATCATAAAGTTAGAATAACAACCCTCTCTCAAAGGATGACTGACATTGGAGTTGTAATCTGGTCATAATAAAATATACCCTGTTTGTATTAGAGCCCCACATGTTAAGAGGAAAATTGACAAACTAGAATAAGTCCAGTAGGTGGCCATGATTAAGTGGGGTTTGAAAACTACATTATATGAGGAGCAGTGCAAGAACCTACACTGCTTCCTTTGGAAAAGTGAAGACCAAAGCCAAACACGTAAAACTGTCTTCAAATCGTTAATAGCAATGTTACACAGAAGAGGGAATAGTCATTACAAGTAAAGCTACTGATGGCAGCATTAGGACCAGAGAGAAAAGCCAGATGAGTTGTCCAACGTGAAGGGGTGTCTGGCCTCTTCATATCCACTATAGCAGAATCCATTCTACACAACATCCAAAGATGGTCACCTCGGTTTGCTTTGACACTTACTGGTGTCAAAGCTCTTACAGGTACAGAGCCCTTGATATAGTCTAATCAGCAAGAGTACCATTAGAGCTTTTAATTCACCTGCTCAAGAAAGTCAATCAGTATGTGTTAGCTGCACAAATGTTAGGTTCAACCGTATGCCAGCCACCATTTGATATGTAACAGAAATGGAAGGCCAGTTGCTGACAATACTGTCAAAATTAACATACGTGGAATATTTTGGAGTTTTTACAAGTTGTCAACCATTATGTATACATGTGTGGCATAGTCTCAAATGCAGGGGGATAAAAAAAAAAAATGGATCCTGGTGGGGCTGAGGAATACCAGTAAGGAATTGTAAATCAGGAGGGGCTAGTCTGTACGTTGAAGGATAGGTAGTACCTGTCTGGAATGGAGACATGGATAACTCGCGAGTGTGTGTATAGGAATAATCAGTAAGCAAAGAGGTCAGTGTTGGTAGGGGGACATGTGTGGCTAGAAACAGAAATATTTAGATTTGTACTGTGACATGTCTAAAAGGACTTCCTTTCTTCCATTCTAAACATATTGACTTGGCTAAAAAATTTCCAGGACTCAGATTTCCACAACTATCTAATTTGACAAACTAATGCTTGGTAAGATACTACGAGGGGCTAAGAGAGCAATGCTAGAACACTCCTCAGGCGGCAAGTGCAGATTTCAGGGGTGATTTTCTGGACACCAAATTTTCTTTATTTCAAGCATGGGAATTCCAGGAAGTCCAGTGGGAGAGGTATTTTTGGATAAATGCGACTTTTAGTACATTTTAAATTATATCATTTTGGTAACAAACGGTCCCAGATGCTGAAGTCCTAAATTGTGTATCTCATCCAAAGCATTTCCCCTTTAGAGTGGCCTTCTGTAACTGACCCTATTCACATTTTTATTTCCAAAGCAGAGATACAGGAAAATCAATTAGGTAAGAAAAATGAATCAATCCAGGTAAATACACATTCTGATTTTCAGTTAGCCAGTGAGTCTGTACTGTCCAGGGAATACTGAAGAGACATCATAAGACAATGCAATTTCCTTTAATAGGGACCATAACCACAGAGCTGCCTTTTTTTTTTTTTTTAATATTGTGCCATTGACTTTTTTTTGCACCATGCTGTGCTCATAGCTTCTGTGGAAACTTAAACATTATTCAATAGAACAATTTCCTGGAAAACCTTTTGAAAGTGGTGGCAGACTCTGACCCTGCTCTGGTGCCCTGGGTCTGCCAGCATGCTGTTTTATTACCCCTGGAAGGTTCAGTGCCAAGACAGAGCGCAAGAGTTAGAGCTTAAGGAAAAATAGGTTCATAAAAATAATTTTCTGCCTTCTTTCAAGAAGGGAAACTGTTACTTTCAACTCTCAGTAATTCTATATATCTATCACTTTTCTTCTATCTTCATCACCCAACCCTTCAGCTGGTCTACAAGGTAATTGGTAAGAATTGTAGATTGTTAACTCTAAAGAAACGACTGTTGAAATTACTTATTTCAACCCTTTCTCATTACCAAAGAGAAGCCAAGGCCCCGAATGCCTAAATGACTTTCCCAGGACCACACAGTAAGTGGCAGAATCAAGACCTGGCCTCCCCAATGCAGGGAATGAATGAGCGATGATATTTTTTAAACTTAGCAACAATACAGCACAGTTACCCAACAATCAGAACAGAGACTCTGATTATACTGGTGTGCCACCAAACACCAGCCCCAACTGGACTAGACTGGATATCAGAATATTTTAGGAGAGAAAGAAAAAGAGCCCCTTATTTGTAATTAAGTTATTTAAAGCACTTAGCTAATAAAATAATAATTTACTTTTAGTTGTTGGTTGTTCTCTTTTTTCACCTTTTTCCTTTATTTTCCCCCGTTGTCTTCCATCCCACTAATCCTTTGAAAACCACCCTCCGTTTGGAAGTCTATGTCATTGGTATTAATGCTGAACTCCCCTCTGACTTCAAGTGCATGTCCATCTTAACAAAATTCTCAAGACCTTCTCTATAAGCACTGCCTCTCTAGCCTTTCAGATCAAGCCCTGATTTTGTTTTTAAAAGTAACTGGATCTATGTCTCTACAGTTTTTCTCTAACTCACTTTATCCAGGGTGAAAACAAACCCACATACACACAATATTTTAGGCCTTGATTTTTATCGTGGGTTTTTTTTTAACCTATCATAGTCTCTTAATTCCTTTCTTTCAAAATTATAAGATATTCTTTCATTGCTTCTATTGATAAGGTAGTTTGCAGCTCAAGATAAAATTGGTAGTTAAATGAATAAAATCGGGGGTGTAAATACACATTTGATTATTATTAGTGGTTAGAACCTTTCCTATGATTTGCAGTGACCTACATGCAGACATGATATACCTTAAAACTTCTTGCTTTATGACTGAATTTTGAAAGAAGCATGAAATAAAAGTCGAGTGAAGTATTCTTCCTAGATTTACATATAACAACACATTCACTTCTTCATTAAATGTCTCCATCTTGAACTTTCTAAGATTAACTCTCTTGAAATTGTGTATCCTATTTAGCAATGACACGCCACTGAGACAAATGACTTTTTGCTATACTTGCTTGACTTTTCTCTTGCCTAGACTTAAAAAGGTGAGCTCATCCCTAATGAACACATGATCCCTTAGTAATTTCTCTTCTTGAATCATCATCACTCCTTTCAATTGGCTTAAGAAAAGGGTTTTGAGCATCTATACTGTGCTGAGTCACTTAGGTACAAAGATGACTAAAACACACTTCCAGTTGTCTCTATGCTTTCAAGGTAGGTGAAATTTTATGTTTTAGGTTCTATGTCCTATGCTAAGCACTATGAGAGATATGAGGGATGAAAAGACTTGGTTCTACAAGTCAAAGACCTTAGGGGTACAAGACCTGCCCTCATGAGATAACCAGAAAATGAGTGTGTGAGTGAAAGCCACGTGGTTGGAACTGGAATGGATTGAAGGTAAGGATAGAGCCACTGTTACGTGTTTGGAGTAGTTACGTGTTTGCAGAAGTGTTGTCCTCATTAATTGGGGAGAGAAGG
Source organism: Equus quagga (assembly GCF_021613505.1). NCBI lineage: Eukaryota > Metazoa > Chordata > Mammalia > Perissodactyla > Equidae > Equus > Equus quagga. The sequence continues at coordinate 77,880,709 of NC_060270.1, forward strand.
GGAGGGGCAAGAACCAGAGCATCCCTAGGGTCTGAGAGAGAGAGATTTCCTACTAGTAAAATCTGGTTAACATGCTAGTATAGAGTTGAGAGCTGCAGTGGCTTTAACTTTCCCTCTCAGGCAAACTTTTACTGACTTTTTACTGATTTTTACAGACTTTTTTTCTCGTGAAAATCTAGGATTCTCTCCATAGAGAGTATATATACAATACTTAATCAGTGAGTGTTCAGTAGAGCGCAAACACTGAGCAGCAAGTTAGCCAGGTTCCCATAAGCAACCTCACGAGGACTTCTGAGCCATGAAACCAGCCACGGGTTGCCAACCTCAACCAACCCTGCAACAGATGTTTGCACGCTTAGAAGTTTTCTCTGCCCTGAGATACCTAGAGTGTGTCTCTACCCAGTGTATATCTGCTTTACAATTTCATCAACCTATCCCCGATTCTTTGATTTCAGGGCACCTTTCCATCCTCAGCTTGTTGCTGGATTATTTATGAGGTCTAACCTGTAATACAAAGTGCACAATGTGCCATAGTCAAAGGTTCTGTGAGGAAAGAAAGATTGTAGTTTGTGTTTCCTCTTTTCAGAGAAGCTTGGACACCTCTCCCTGGAATTGGAGGGCGGAGGTGGGTGCTAGAACTCCCTCCCATGCCTCTTAATAAACAAGGCTCAAAAAGAATGAGGGACAGTAAGCAAAACATTTACTCCTTTTAACTCCAGGGTTACCCGTATAGAGATGTAGAGTTATATCCTAAGAAAGAAAGAAAAAAAAAACAAAGTATGCTCATGCATTAACAATTTAGTGATTTTTTCTATTAAAATTAAATAGAAGACCATAGTAAATTACCCATTTCATTCTTCCATCCAGGAAAAAAAAAAGGGACTTGTCATCCCCTACTGTGGGTGCACTTCAGCCTCAGCACATGCATTTATGTCAAGTGGGTCATTTGTATTGTTGCCTGCTGGAGTTTTCCTTCTTTCAACTTAGCAGGGAATATTTGTGTTCTTTATTACCCCAAATAAATCTACAAAACGCCTTTTGCTCGAGGCTCTTTATTTTAATTTCAGATAAATAAATCACATTAGGTTCCTGGCTGTCATATTAAGATAAGCATGGATCTAAAAATAACAAATGTGTTTTAAGCCAAACGTCTTCAGATTAAATAGTGGTAAATTTCACTGAGAGACCCCCAAATCCTCTTGACGTTGAAATATTTTTTGGTACTTTGAGAGTGTTTCTTGAAGAACATAAACCTGTATAACTAGAAGTAGAATTATTTTCAAATCATCTATGGACCTACTTGTACAATATTATTCAACTCAATCTTCCCACAGCCGCAATAAATCCATCTTTAACGTGGGGATATTTCCCCAGTTATATTAGAGGGCAATGTTATATCTTTGTAGGTTAATCTAATGCCGCTATCTATACTGTGCTTTATTAACTCTAAAGAGCTCTAGACCTGAATTTCTCATCATCTTATGTACAGTTATACTCAAAAGTCTTAAACGCAGTTCAGATTCAATCTATTCAATAACCAATTCTTCATCTGCCCTCAGCCTACCAGATCTGCTCCAACTCAGGACTCAGATCAAAACACCACCTCCTTGGGGAAACCTTGGGACTTTTAAAGGACAGTCTCCTGAAATATGTGTTACAGATTCCTCCACCCAGCCTCAGTGGAATAGTCTTGATAAATGTATTTGAACTGTTCTTTCAAACAAGATTTGTTGTAAAGAGGATGGGATAAAATCCATAAGGTTTTAAATAGTCTGTTTTATCCATTTATTAGGTTAGGATCTAATATATATTCTCTGCTGGATTAGCACGGCTCTTTAAAGGATGGACAGATTTGATAAGAAACAGGAAATCATGTATATAAAGTTGGTATAGAGTTTCACTGTAGCATTTTTGGTGTCTCCTTGCCCCGGAAGACCTGGGTTCAAACACTAGGCAACCCCCTAAGCAGGTAAACATGTAGACCATATACAGGTCCCCTAAATAAACTATAGTGCAGACCAATCCTAAGGTAAAAGGTCAAATATGAACCTAGGTAATCTTCTGCTTCAGTCAATCCAGATATCCTTCTGGACTTAGTTCTATTAGCCTCTTCTGTCACTAGACAAAAGCCATCTTAAAGACAGGAATGTTACTCCATCAGAGGCTTTAGAGTGAAGACAAGAAGTCTAAAAGTCCCCTTGCTCCTGTGCAGCAGCACCATCAGTCTGTAATAACTATCCTTTGAGATCCAGCTCAGCCTGCAGCCCTCCCCACTACTACCCAGGGATGACATAACTGTTGAAGCATGTGGCAATACCCAATTTCCAGAGCCCTGATTTATTCTCTCTTGTGCTGGGCAGAGGGCATGACTTAGAGGCAAGACTCTTATCTTGGCAGGGGTCTGAGACTGTCTGCATCTCTGAAACAACCCCTGGTGGGTAATTGAGAAGTGACATTGATGGGTTTCCAGGGTGGCCCTTGTGCTTACACTTGCCCCAGAATACAGCCATGATTTAGAAATCCGGCCCAAGGGTTGCGAGGAGAGAAAGATAATGTAAAGCTGGCTAGCCCAGGTCTCCTTTGACCTCAGAAGAGTGAGACAGGGATGCAGAGCTGGGAAACCATGTGCTGTTATTGAGTTGGCATAGCATGAGGTTTTGTTTTCAGAGCTTTTATTGCTATTACGGAGCACTGAGCTCTCTCTTTGTTTGCTACACATTTATCCCCCAGAGATAGCCTCTTTCTCTCTTGAAGGGATTTAAAAAACAAATCACAGTTCTTATTTTATTTGGTGTCCACCATTAAGAATTCATGCAGAGCAATTTTACTTGTTGCCAATTAAGATCTCCCAGTGGAAGTCTATGATTACAGCAAAGGCAACCTGTTTAATACTTGGCATCTCCTTAGTCTGCATAAATTAACCCCATGAGGATAGAGACGTGCTAATTCTTAAGATGCCTGGATAATTTGATTCTAAGATCCAAGATACATAGAAAGTAAATCTCCAAGAGCCTCTGGACTTGACTTTTCTCAGGGTCTATGTGCTTTTGCTTCTTAACTATTTTACAACTACATGACAATTTCTAGATAACACATTAGCAAAAAATTTTCTTTTCCCAGGGATAGAATGATAGCATGTAGCCTCTCAGTAAGCTATTTCAATATCACTCACATTTTACAGAAATTGAGATTAGAGCTGAAATAAACTTTAGGCTCTGGTGCCAATTATCTCTGCCCAAAAATGTATAAATATATCGAAATTATGGGGAACATGAATGAGTATTTGGAATGTAGATCATTTTATGTTAGTGTTCACTCTACTTAGATAAGCAACATTTTTGAATCATGATAAGAATAAAAACAAAGTTTTTGCCCAATTTTTCCCTACGTCTTTCCTTAGAATAAGAATCACATATAAGGCAGGAAGCAAAAGTAGGAGTCTATTTTAAAGAATTTTGGATACACTAAAATCATTTTACTATTTATATCTTTATATATTTATATATGTAAATACATATTTATATTTATCATATTCACTATACTATCCCTATTGGAAAGGATGGACCTTAGGGACTCTTATTCTGATGAGAGATCTATACATGCTTTCAATTAAGTGTTTCATTCCCCTTGGGGACGTAGGAAACCATGATTTCTCTCCCTAGGGAAGCAGGAGTTAAGTGCTTTACTAGGGCAAGCATGGCTTGTAATCAATAGTTCTTTAGATTCTTGGAATTTGGTATCGAGGCTCAGGCTGTCCCCCAGGAAAATGGTGATGAGTTTGGGATTGGCTTTTCTACAAACCTACTTTCCTCTTCACCAACAACCTGGACTCCTCACACTGCTGGCTGGTCTTATACCAAGTCACCCATCTGGTACCAGTTAAGTAAGGGGAGAAAGGAGAAGGGAGGGGTAGAAGCCATGTTTTTGTATATTTGGTTATCAACCTGGATAGATCATTTCCCTAAATATGTTCCTTGGAAGTTTAGTCAGAACAGATGCTGCAAGAATGATAGGGTTTGGGGGTTTTTTTAAGTCAAAATTATGTTTGATATCCTATATTTGATATGTATAAGCACGTTAGTAATATAAATGTCTCTGAGAAGTTCTGTAATTAAAACAATTTTAAAATTTGCTTTTACCTAGTATATTTCAAAGTTGACCTTGAAATACCTTTATTTTTCTTAAAACATCTGTAAGAGTGACCCAGGGTATTTGTGTTTCTTGGAATATGCTTAGGAAAATTCCTGTGTAGATGATTTAGATCACCAGTTCCTAATGGGGAGGAAAGATGGTTCTAATCCTTAGGGAACATTTGGAAAATGTCTGGAGACATTTTTGGTTGTCACAACACAGGGTATGGTACTAGCATGTCACTATGAGAAGCTAGGGATGGTGCTAAACAACTTAGAATGCACAAGACAACCCCACTCCCACCCCCCATCATAAAGAATGGTCTGGCCCCAAATGTCTATAGTACCTTGAGACTGAGAAACCCTAGCTTAGGGATAGCTTGTTCAAATGGGATTTTGATCTGGCATCTTTAAGACTGGCAGTTGGCACTCTGCATTCACCAGATCTTGTCATTTAATTTTGGCCATGCAAACCAACTTGTTCTTTCTTTACTTACAGGCTATTGATAACAATGTCTCCAATTTGAGCTATGAAAATCTCAAATGAACACTCTGACATTATCTTGTTGAGTTACTGGCAAGCTGTTAGGTATTTCTGTTATGTTAGTTATTTCTAACCATATATTCTTGGAAGCTTTCTATGATGTGTGTATTAAATACTATATCATGATTGAGCTGTATAAGTATTTGAGAAAAATAAAATTATATATCTGTACATATTATATAAATGTAATATTACTTTAGACATTGTATGTTTCATATAACCTCAGTGCTCAGTAATCTTTAATAGTAGCCAGATTGACACCTTCTTTTTACAGATAAGGAAACTCTGTCTCAGAGATGCTACCCTACAACCAGTTTGGGCCGGCCAGGCCAAGAGTCCAAGTCTCCAAAACCTCCAGTCCAGTCCTCTTCCCATTTCTATGATGGAAATTAAGCCGCTTCCATTTTTCATACATAATTTAACATATGTGACATGAAAGGGTAATTAACACCATAAATATTCATGAATTCAATTTGTATTTTCCAACTGTTTGTGTTTGTTCTAAACTCTTAATTTGAGGCTGTGAATGGATCAAGAGTTCTATCAAATGTTAGGAGAAAGACATTCTCAGCAGCTGTTTTCTTACAATCTTTCTTGTCAGTCACAGATATTTTTAGCCAAATCAGAAATAGTAACAGATGATATAAAAATCATTAAATGCAAAAGAGCCTTTTTCTCCTAATCTTAACTTTTCACATTGAAACAAATAAACGTACAGAAATTTATAATCACATTTCAACATCAACTAGCAAACAAGTTGTCACTGGGTATGCTGTGTCATCAAGCAGAGAGATGCAGGGCAAATTAAACCCACCCAGGCTTGTACTCAAGTCTTAGACTAGGTTCTAGATTCTGACTCCACCCTCTTCTTCAGATGAATTCACAGAAGTTTTCTTCTGTTGGTGTCAAAAAAGACAGTTGAGCTAAATGACTGCTCATTGCTAGACAGCTAAATTTGAACTCCACAAATTCCTTTGCAATTTGAAAACCCAGAGACAGATTATAGGTCTATTTCGGTAAAATAACTAAATAGGACCCCAAAATAACCAGTTATCTTGAGAGTATGATTACAGCAATATATTTGTGTCACAGCAGATGGTTAAGCTATAAGAAACGACTAAAATCTATTAAAGACAAATAGCCCCCTCCATGAAAATAAGACTTTTAATTCTTGTGTCCAATCTTCTACATTTGTCCAATCTTTTGTCATTAAGCAAGTGGCAATAACAGTATGACATGTGTCTGCCATGCTCTTGATCAATCCTCAAAGACCATGGCCGTAAATTAATGCTAACTACAATTATTGTTGGAAGATCTAAATATTCACAATGCCTTTTCTTATAAGTTGGCTCAAGTATAAATGGAAGGCCATCAGTTAATACCAGCAGCAATGACAAGCAGCCTATTCCATGAAAATTGTAGCAGCTACAAATCAAAGGTATAAAATCAGAAAAAGTTTATATTGAGTTATGGGAACATTTGTTTAACTTCAGACAATCAACTTGAGCTTGTGTACATGACACGTTATTCCCATGATCCTCTGCACATCATAGATTCTACCCTAACTCAAGAAAGCATTTTAAAAATTTAATCATAACCAGAAAGAAATTTCCCACACTGCTCACTGTCACTCATATATCCTTCATCAAAAATAATTTCATTCCAGTTGCAGTTACAATGTCGTAATAACCATTAGAAAGCCTATCACTTTGTCAGTCAAGATTTGTTTGCAAAATATAATCAAGTATAATTTCATGATTTAATAAATAGTATATAAATCTGCTATTATTGGTTTTCATTTTCTTTTCAATACAACCCATTTCCATTTTCTCACTGGTAGTTATTCTGACTATTCAAATGTCATCATTGCTCTTTATTGTTATTCAAATGGAGGTTTTTTTATTAGATTCTTTGACACTATATATAAGGTTTTGCTTATTCACCAGTAATAATTCTATTTCTGAAGGAAAGTGAAAGTGATTACACACAAAATTCTGAGCTCCTACTTTGTTAGGTTAACTCCGTACCTGAAATGAGATTTTAATTTAATCATATTGAAGAAAACCAAAAGGTTTTTATTAGCCAGCTTAAGAAAGCAGGAAAATTTTCTTTTTCACACAGGCTTTTTGGTTCAAAGACCCATGAAACCATTACTCCTCTCCAGCGATGTGTATAAGACAAGCTTACTGACCAAATTAAACTCTAATTTCTTTCATCAGAGGGTATTCATCATTTTGGTGCTATTTTCTCTTGAAATTTAGGGAAAACAAAATATTCTATACAAACAGTTGAAAGAAAATGTTATAATTCAGTTAAACATAAATAGTCTTTTTAGAGATCTATGGAAAAGGTAATTTAAAAGACACATGACCATAAATACATTGTTGTTGGTTTTGTTAATACAATGTACTGGTTCACAAAAGAAAACTAGAACACCACCAGGTTATAGATTTCAAAAACAAATCAAATATTGCATCATTACATAAAATTAACTAGCGTGTCTGTTAGTAGCAAGCAGACAAAAATTATACATTTTTGTTATATCCTACCAGCAGTTTTTCTATGTACAGAAATAGAATATTGTCTATTACTATAAACCACAGATATGTTCTCCTGTAAGAAAACTAGTGTAAGAGCAGAACAAATGAAAATATCAGGCACTTTACCCCAAAACTAGAATTCCTCAGGGAAGACAAAGCTCAAGATTATTAGGATTTGTTAAAAGGATACATGAAGGAGGGCAGCATAGCCTGGTACAGAGACCAATGGTGATGGATTTGGATGAGGTTGGGCAAGAAAGCTACAGGGTAAGCAAATATTTACCTGCCATCTCTGTGTACAGAGAGAGCACTCTCCTCCATGCTTCGAGGAGATAAGAAATAAAGGACTTCAGAGGCTTACTGATCCTTGGGAGACAAAGCTAATTATATTAAACAATTCTGGTGTAATGTGAGGCATCATGTAATTAAGCACTAGCATATTTATTCCAGATAACAAGAGCTATAGGAATTTAGAAAAAGGAATTCAGATTCCATAGCAGCACCTATAAAGAGCTTGACCACGTGGGCCCTAGATAGTATCACACCCCTCTTTACCAGTCTCAATTCCCAAGAGGCTCCAGGGAATGAATAACTCGGGAACAAGACTTCTACCATACTAATAACCTATTTTTCCAATTTTCCTGCACAGATGTTCTCACATATCTTTCCTTACCTAGAATCGGAACCCACCATATAGTACAAAACACTAAATGTGCGAGACCTATACAACAGCATTCTTAAAATATTCTCTAATAGGAAGAGAAGCAGAAATTTAAGCAGAAGTGTTCAACCTTTTAATTATAGAAAAACTTAAGTAATCTTTGAGCAGGCCAGGGTCAGGAAATATGGATTCTAGTTTCTAAAATATAAGTTTGCTGTGTGGCCTTGGACAAATTAATTCCTTGACCTTGACAAGTGTCATGATTTCCATCATCCAGCCAGCTCTGAGCAGGTCCTTGACTCAAGGACTTTTGGCACTGTTGCTTTACTTTAATTAAAGGAATGGAATTCTCTAGGCAGCCTCTGGTGATTTTTGCCCCCAAAGGTGCTTTTGACACCTAGTGGAAGAAGAGACCGTTTGCCAACTCCCTGCTTCCGTGATCATGGTCAAAGCTATAAAGGCTGCTATAAGTTAAAGGCATAAATTAACTCACCTCCAGAGACTTCTGTGTTGCTCCTCGAGTTGAGTTAGCAGGTGCTCTATGTATTTATTGGAGTCCATGTATTCCTGCACATACAAAGACAAGTAAAACCCCATTACTATAGTCACCAGAACTCTAAGACTATCTCTACAAGGAAGATTTTGACAAGATAATCCTTTGGTCCCTCCCAGTTCCAGGAGACAATGCTTCTATGACTTACATGCATAACTATGTAACTAATAACTATTTGGGGATGAATAATATTTTCCCCATATCCTGTGATCATTCTATAAACAAAGAATGGAAGAGAACTGTCACACTACAGAGCCAGCATAAATGTCCTCTTATCCACAGGGAAAAAACCTCAATTTCATAGTCATCTACACTGTGATCTGTCTTCTACTTTATAAAAGTGAGCCAATTTGCTGCTGACCTTAGAAGAATAAGAATAAAGTATACAATACAGGACTTGATTATACCATGCTTATGAGAATCACTTCCTAGCAAAAACACTATTTTTGAACAATATGGAATGCTTTACATATTCACTGGTCATATTGTTTACTCTGGTGAAGCACATGTCCATCTTCCTTCATCTCTTTATACAAAAACCATAATATAATTTGTTTGTGTGTTTTTCTCTCTTAGGAAAAGAATCTGGCTTCTAAGAAGTCTTGAAGGCAAGGTATATTGTGGTTTTTAGAAGTGTGCTTGTAAATTTTTGTAAATCAAACCATATTTTCAAGAAACATTTCTGAAAAATGAAGAATTCTTTTGTTACATAAGAATTATTTCTAGAAGTCCATAGGTTATTAAATATGATTTACTTTTTATTTTTTTATTTTTGTTTTATTTTTTGTAAAGATTGGTACCTGAGCTAACAACTGTGGACAATCTTCTTTTTTTTTTTCCCCCCTTCTGTTTTATCTCCCCAAATCCCCCCTGGTACATAGTTGTATATTCTTAGTTGCAGGTCCTTCTAGTTGTGGCATATGGGACGCCGCCTCAACATGGCCTGATGAGTGGTGCCATGTCCATGTCCAGGATCCAAACCAGTGAAACCCTGGGCCGCTGCAGTTGAGCACGCAAACTTAACAACTCGGCCATGGGGCCAGCCCCTAAATATGATTTAAAATTTGTGATTTCTGAAGATGAGCTTCATATGCAATAGTTTCAATTGCAAAATACAATGTGTAAAATTTTTGATGACTTGTTTCATCCTTAACTTGATATTTCTTTTCCTTTCTGTTTAAAGATCTAGCCTGCAGTCCCTTGTGTCTACATTACAGCTGCCTCAGATGGAATAAGGTGCAATGATTTCAGTGTTAAGGCATCCATTAAAGTTACTGTTTCATTTCTTATGGATTTGAGATAAACTGAGAATGTTGATTAATATCGATACTTTTCTTTCTGAAATACAGATGTTGATCAAATCTTATACATAATCTATTGCTCCTGTAGGAATATTCATTCTAATGATGGTGGGGGGGGGGGAGGTGCCGGCAAGTAGAAGAAACTGTACAAGTTGACCTGGTATAAGGGAAAGAGCCTGTCGTGAGTTTCTGGACCTGGATCTACCCATGGAACCTCAGAGAAGCCTTTTTACCTTTCCACAGTATTTTAGTTAGACGAGAGAATGTACCAAATCCTTATTCTATAACATTATAATTTTGTTGCAGATAATTAGCTAAAGAGTTTTATTCTTATCAAATAAAGTTTATTTTCAGATTAGTTATTTAAAGAAGACCATTGGGCACATTGAAATCTATTACTGCAGGAAGTTGTAAGTTTTTGGTTATGGCATCAAGTATTCTGATCGAGGTTAAAACATGATTTAGAACACTCCAAGTTATCAAAGACATTAGTTTTCAAATACATCCCATCAAAAAAAATTTTAAAGACACTGTTCCCAATTAGAAACAAATGTATAAATCTCAGAGTCATTCATCCTTTCTTTATTCAGCTGTGTTTTCAACACTTATTATAAACCAAGTGGTCTTCTAAGTTTGGTTGATATAGTTATAACCAAGAGGGAGAAAATTCCTGCCCTCAGAGAGCTTACAATCTGTAGAGGGAGACAAAACAAATAAATAAGTGAACACATTGATTTCCGACTGGTTACATACTATCAATATGAAGGAAACAAACAGGCGATAATAGACTTTAAATTATATTTGAGCTAAGACCTGGAAGAGAAGGAGGTGGCAAACATACAGCAAAAAGGGGGAAGAGGGAGAGAAGAGAGCAGGCAAAGGAAACAGTATTTGCCAAGGCCCCAAAATGTGGAGCTGAAGGAATAGAGTGGAAGCCAGTGGGGTTGGGAGTAGAGACTGGGGTGTGGAGTCTAAAATGAAGGTGTAGAGGCAGGCAGGGGCTCAATCATGTGTAAGCTCTGGAAAAAGTTTGGATTAAAACCAATGGCTTTGTTATTTTGCTCATTGTGATTAGCTCAAGTGAGAGGTTAAAGCTGAAAAATGTACAGGTTAGAAATATGACCTTTGTATCAAAGAGATTTATGTTCAAACCCTGGTGTTGGTACTTACTAGATATGCTCCCTTAGGCAAGTTGTTTAATCTGCCTAAACGTTGTTTTCTTCATCTTCATCAGGAAGATAAATAATAATTTACAGAGGTGGTGTAAGGATTATATCAGATAGTTTGTTTCAATAAGCACATGCCACAATGTCTACCAAGCAGTGAGTGTGACTTTTTCATGTCACACACCTCTGTTCAAAGGCAAGTCACTTTACAAGGTATCCTTTTCCTTTTCTTACCCAGCTTCAAGATTTTAAAGCATATGCTTCTTCAAATATAATTGCTGAATATTAGAATAGGTACCTAGGCAGAGATTAATAATACAGATTTTAAACCATTAAATGTATGTATTGCTGGGTCATGGTTTAAAAGCTGTTTCAAATAACAGTACTGGCTGCTTCCATTTAAAGGCACTTCACTCAATTTTCCATAAAAATAATTATGATGACAAGTCTTAAACCATGTAACAATGGGAAACTAGGAATATGGATTCTCCATCCTTCTTTTCAGCTTTATTTTTCTCCGTAGCATGCTTACTTCTAACATCCAATTTATTTTATTTGGGTATTGTCTATACCCCAACCCCTCCCCACTCCACCCCCCTGGCTGCACACACACATATACACTCTGTCTCTCCAACCACAACTGAAACGGATTAAAAAAAAAAAGTGAGATAGAGATAATTCTTACATGTGCCTTTTGTTAAATAAAATCATTTCTACCTGCTTAAAAGAACTTAGGCAGTGCCTTCATACATTTACCATTTCTGGCTCCTGAACTGAAGAGATTAGTTAACTAATGAGAAATGCCTACCGTTCTGTAACAATAAAATGAGATTATTCTACTGGGGACCACCTTTATCTATTTGGAGATTAACTCCAAGGAAGTAACACAGGGTGATGGCAGTGGAACTGGCAGTGGTATTCAGTGGAACCACAGTCACAGCAAGCACATCGTTGTAGCTACTGTGCCTATAGTAAGAGGTTGGGTATTGAGCACATGCTAGACGTTATCCAGAGACTCCAATACTCCAAAGTATGAAAGGCACAGGCAGAAACAAAGGGTACAGCAAGACTCCACCTCAGTGTAACATAGCTCCCCAAAACACTTGAAAGACACTGGATATTGGCAGAGCTTGGAGAAAAGATTTCTACAAAGGCACACAGACTGAAAGTGGAATCTACACTGTGTTGATGACCCCAGGGTCTAGATGGATCAATTCAGAATGAACAAGTTGACAACATAGAACATAGAACCGACGAAGAATTACTGGAGTACAAGACAAAGAACATTACCCTCACTCTCAGGAGAGGCTGTCACTCTGAAAGTGATTGACAAGAAAAACATGAAAGCATTTTAGAAAGAATCTTAACATGTTCAGTAGTATCCAGAAAGACATGGTGTCTCTGAAACCTGCAGAAAGCTTAAAAAAAAAAAAAAAAGATGCTGAGATAAAAAGACAGAATGAGCTGAAAAGATAATAAAAACGAAATAAAAGAAGGAGCTAGGTTACCTAAGAATTTCAAGGAAACATAAACTGTAGTAGCAGAATTGAAATCTGTTGATCCCTACACTGTGATTTTTATTATGGGGTGATGCTCCCCACCATGAAATGGTGCTTCAGAAAAGAACAGGCAATGGATTTTGGTGTATTGGCACTGAACTGCTCACATAGTGAGATGTATTTCTCAGTATCTCATCTAGAAACAAATCGAATACCTCAACCCAGCCCAGGTACTGAAATACTCATTAACTCTTCTGCTACTTCCATGGCATGATTCAGTTACTGTATATATAATTCAGTTCATGAGACAAACTGATGTAACCTAGAAGGAAAACATACACCCATAACCCATTGTCCTTGTGTCAGTGTTGACTGTCTGTAACACATTACCTATAAAAACTGTCAGTTTCCTAAGCGTTACTTTGCCCAGCACGTACTTCCCATGCCACTCAGCACAAAGACTTTATTCAAAGTATAGTTATTAACTTGATGAACATCCTCTTCTATTTGTTTTCCTTATGACAAACCCACATTAGATATAACAGAATCGAGGATGAAAGCACATACACAGTCCTGTGGAGGACCAACGTAATAATCTAAGTAAATAAGGGATAAAGATGAACATGAATCAAGACATGATGGATATTAGGTCAGAAAATGTAGGTTTGTCTAAAAATTATAGCTTTAACTGTTTGACAAAATTTGGAAGATAAACAATGATCAAAGGGAAAATTAAAGAAACATTTCAGAAAAGAACAGAGAAAAAGACCTGATTGTGGACATCAAAGCCCTCATCAAATTTGAGGTAGACTTTGTGGAAAACTCCACACATCCACCGCATAAAAGCTGAATAGAAATAGTGGGGAGAAAAAACAGCAAGCTGACAAACAGACTAACGGGCTTCCCAACAAGGAGTTAGAAAACGCTGGCTCCATAGCTACTGGCCACCCCAGATGTTCACTGAAATGAGATACATAGACAGACCTTTGAGTCTTAATCCATAAAAAAACCCAATTGAGTAGCTGCTGTACAACAAAGCAACAGAAAGACATTCTCAGGTATTCATGAATTCAGAAAATAAAGCACTTACATTAATTAAAAGCAAATATATATGTGTGTCTTAAACTTACTTAAAGGGGTGTGTGTATATATAGACACACATGCACACATATACACATATACACAAATACCCAAGAGATAGATAAAACATATATATCAGATAAGTGTATGTATATACGTATGTGTGTGCATGTGTGTATACACACATTCTATACTTGCGTGATGAATAAAAAATATGGAATTCACAAAATAAAAAGATTCAGAAGAATTTAAAGATATTTTTATGTCTAAAAATGTAAATATGATTATAAAATTAAACATAAAAGTCCCAGAAGGAAGACGTAGAGTGTACATTATGTATCTTTGTGGTGGACATTATATATCTTTGTGGCGGCCAGAGGGAGGAGAATGAGAAAGAGGGAAGCAGGAGGATGCAAAAATCCCTTTGTACATAGGGACAAAATTATTGTTCTATACTTGACTTGATAATCTGAACAGCTAGTACAAGGGTATGTTTTGCCTACATATTTACCAGTTGGGGAAAGCAATTTGGGATTATGTCATGAAAATTAAAACATCCACGCACTTTTGATCCAGAACCTCCCTGTCTAGGAATTATCCTGAGTAATAATCAAATTAAAACAAGTGATGTTCAAAATATTATTTATGACAAGATAGAAAAAATGAATGTATCTTAGCTTCCAAAAATACAGGAAGGATTAAAATAAAGCACGCTGTGTCCATTTGAAGAATTATACAATTCCTTAAATTTGTAAAGAATATATAATGAAATGGAAAACAGTACAATGTTAGGTGAAAGTAGTAAAACCACAATCCATTTATCAAATTTTGAAAATACATTTAAAAGATTAAAAGAGAAAAAAGCAAATAGGATATGGTAATGTTATGGGTTAATTTAACTTCTTCTGTATACTTTTCTCTTTCTAGTTTTACAGTATTATATACTCACTATACAAATTTAAAAAGTGATGATTATTTAGAAAAATACAGCATCACAATTTATAATTATAATTTGTAATTAAATTTTAGAAAGCTAGATCTAAAATACCAAAATGAAACAATCTCCTTTATATTATTCTAAAGCTAAGCTGTTATTTGAAACAATGAGGCCACCCCCTTCACCCTTTTTTTTCTTTTTTTTAAACTTGTCCTTGTTAGTGTTCTGATAAAAGCATTTCGCCCAAATTAGGATTGGGGAGGAACACCAAGTTACACCAAGACATATTTGTATAATATATTTTTAAAATTTTACATAGGTACAGCATTAAAAAGACATCTGTTCCTTGGCTAAAACTTATGCAAATTAGAATCATTTTGGAGATATATCTCAGGAAATTTGCCTTTCACTTCTTTAATGCACATGTTTCAGGGAAATTAGTATGAACATTTAATACGATTAAAGGTTTATAGATCTACTGAACATTGCATATCTGTGTAGCATAAGCCCATTTAATGTGAACTTCTTATTGTCTGATCTAGACCAGTTCTGAGCAAGGCCCATTATAAATGAATTTTAATGATGTAAAGATCTGATCATTCGTTTTAAGTGGAATTGAAAATATAATACTAAATCAAAGCTTGCAGAGATCCAAAATCCTTCCGAATAATCTTCACGTTATAATTGGTGTAATTTACAGCCGAGCTTGTGAAATCCTGTCAGCACTTTCATCACAACTAACATCGGATTCCCCATTCACCTTTGGGCAAAGCAGCATGGACCAGGAGGCCAGCATTCAAATCAACAGAACTATCATTACTTACAAGAATTTCCACAGTTAGGAAATGACTAACAACTGCAACAAGTGATGCTGCCTTCAAAAATTATTTTGTCACCTAAATGAAAAGGTACTCCTGCATGGTAAATGTAAAAAACTAAAACATACCCAGTTTGGGAATTACTCAGCAAGGTAATAGATAGAAAGGCCTCTCATACTTGACTGATATCTGTGCCAACATGAATTCTTCCAGTGAGATATTTTTAAGCGTTAAACACAGCAAACAAATCAATTCAGGAATACTAGCTTTAAGAGATTAATGTCAGTGCCATTATCTCACCATCAGCCATCTCTAATTCTTTCCCATTCACTCTTTAAGTGACTGAACCTTGCTTCCACTGCAAACTCTTCAGTGGAACTGCTCCAGTAGAGCCACTAATGACCTCCACAGGTCGAATTTCAGGATGTTGCTTGTTCCTAATCTCACGACCGGTTCCTACAGCACTTGGCATTTTAAATCATACTCTCTCCCTCCCTGGTCTTCTGTGAACGTGTGAGATATACAATCAAGAGTGAAGTTCTATCCCAGGCCCTCTTTCTCCTTCTACTGGAAAATCCAGTACACTATAGAGCTTCAACAATCACCAAAAATCTGAAGACTCCCAAATATTTACCTCCATGCTAGATCACTCCCTCGAGGTCCAATCCTGTGTATCTGGCTATTTACCCAACAGATCCCTTTGGCTGTACCACAACTCTTCAAATGTGTCTTACTTCATCTTTGTATCCTCCAATACCTCACAGAAAACTTGGAAGTACTCAACACAGAGTACTCAACAAAGGTGGTTAAATCAATGGAGTAAATCAATTAATTAGCTAGATGTAGTCAATCTAATAACAAGAGAATCTGTAATTATAAGGCTATTATTCTGGTCTTCCAGAAATGCTTTTTAATTGAAAAGGTTATAATGGTCGTATTATCACTACTCAGTTTTCCAAAATTACTGTATACTCGTTTTTATTCTATTCAAACCAGAAATGGCATCTCAAAGATAACCTATTGACAATTTTGCAAAATCAGTGTGTTCTTCTGATCTCATAATCCCGAGGAAGATTTAGGTACATTCTTGTCTGTGTCATGTAAGTCACATGGGCTGTCAAAGTTAACATCATGCAAAAAGTCATAAGCAAGTTTGCTATCAAATGGAGGGACAGCATGGTGAATAGCAAACCCAACAGAGTGGAAACATCTCTTTAATCTCTGTCATGTATGAAAATTTGTATCAATTAACAGCGACAGAATATAGAGATATAGCAACCATGGCCATTGAAAAGCTTTCTTGTGTGCCATTTGGTATCAAGCAATGCAATCAATGCCAATCAAACTATGAGTACTGCTTAGCAGAACTTTATAGTACAATACATTTCAATTTGTTGGAGTCTACTAAACTGTCCTCCACAATTTTGTCTTATTTCTTTTAAGAACAGCTCCCACTCCTCCTCAGTGTAGACACATGGCTCCTGAGCTAGAGATTCTATTTCCCAGCAAGCTGGGTGTGAACCTGTGACTGAATTCAAGCCAATGAGATGTGAGCAGAAATGGTACATGTAATATCCAAGGATCCTCCAACCCAAAGACAAGCTATTTGCCTATTATACACACTTCCCCTAGCTGGGAATGGTAAATAGCCTTGGGCCCAGAGACAGAAGGTACATGTTGAGGACGGCAAAACTGATTCACCTTAAAGCAGCTGTCCAGCCACCCTAATCCTTCCTTTCAGCCTCTTACATGAAAAAGAAATAAGTTTCTATCTTATTTAAAACACTGCATTTTGGGCTTTTTTTATTACAGCAGCTTAGTCTATACTGTAAGTAATACAATAAATATTAGTCAATTCCTTAGAAATTAACATGGCAAACAGACAAAGTGAAATACTAAGCAGCCAACTTGTCTCTATACTACTTGATTGGTATAGTTTGTAGTCGTTATAGTTTTCTAAAGCACTTTGGCATCCATTCTCATGTGATCCTCACATCTTTGAGTCATTGTCACCATTTCAATTTAGAAAACTAAAGCTTAGGTTATGGTTAAATGATTTGCTTGGGGTGAAACAAGGACAGACTTCAGACAATTGTTCAGTCTAGCACATTTTCCACTGCCCCAGGCCAAATTGAGGCAGAGAAACTAACTGCCTTCAAAGTAGATTTTACGTTGGTAACATGGAGACCGGAGGCAGAATGACTCCCCAACCCTCTCACTTAGGGAGCTGTGGCTATATGCAAAGCCATAAAACTGTTAGGGATAAACTTCTAAATTCATGCTAACCGTGTGATCTGTATAAGTTTGGCTTTGGTTTTGCTTTAATTCCCCTGGCCCGGCTCAACAAGGCCAAGGGCAGAAATTAAATTGTAGTCTCATACTCACCACATTATTCTCATATATGGAGTGAATCCAACTTAGCACCCTTTAATTTTTTGTCAAATTTGACAAAGATGCTATTACTGGTACCTAGATATTCTTTGAGGAAAAGACATAACAGTTATACTTGGTTTTAAGTGAAAAAGAAGTGATTATTGTGTTTCTAAGCTGCCCATACTATTTTCTTACTTACTGCTTTTATAACAGTTTGGGAGATAAGTATATATCGGTCAAATGAAGGAATTCATTTAGGTGGAAAAAATAACCTGACTTGTAAGTTTAGCGTTTTTTTTCTTGACGTGGAAATGAAAAATAATTCAATCTATCCTAAAGTTCTGCAAGTCAGTAACATATCATTTGTCAGCATGGCAGTAGAGTCTATATATATATATATATATATTAACCAAAAAAAATCAATCACTATAAAAATATAAATGACATGGTTAGCAGAGTCCTCATTTCAACCTTGATTCTTGCTTTGATGGAGATACTGACAGAGTCTTATATAAGAGGAAAGCCTCGATTAGGTAACCAGCTACTTTAAGTAGGAGACTTTGGCCACAGAAAGTTCAATGACTATTCTAAATCCCAGTATCACATCAAAACACAGCAGGAATTGACTGATGGCTCCATGCGTCAATATGCTGTACTTTTCACATGTTTGCTTCTCCTCAAATATTAGATCACAGAATGTGATTTTACTCACTAAAGTGTATCATGGCCCCCTGAGCCTACTATTATCAATGACCTTTAAAATCTGGCCAGTTTTCTTCTAATTTTATCTCCTATTACTCCCCCAAAGCCGTCCTGGGACTCTGGTGAAGTCAGACTCCTTGCTTTTCCTATAAAGGCCAAGATATAAACTCTTTGCAATCCCACCCCCTAGCATAGGACTTGCAAATAATAGGTGCCATAAGCCAAGAGGGAAAAATGTTAGCCATGGTTAAAGCCATAAGGCATTTAAAGAGACTAGTGCTCTTGAACGGGGTGAAGCTTCGCCTGGGGAGAATAATGCATTTGTTTACTCATAGTAATGGTTCTCAGTGGTTCATCTGAATCACTTGGAGGGCAGGTTAAACCAGATTGTTGTGCCCCAACCCCAAAGTTTCTGATTCAGTGGGTGTGGGATGGAGAATTTGTGTTTCTAACAAGCTGCCAGGCGATTCTGATGCTGCTGGTCTGGAGACCCTCTGAGAATCCCTGGCTTATGGTAACATGGATTAGTTTATTTTTTAGCCTTATTACCATTGACTGTCCTCTTAAAGAAATTAGTAAGACCAGTGTCAAAAACACCAAATTCAATTATTCAACAAATATTTGAACATCAGTTCAGGCACTCTTCTAGGTTAGGGAATCCAGCCATGAACAACAGAGACAAAAGCGTCTGCTTTCAGGAAGGTTACATTTGTGGAGGAGACAAAGTAAGTGAAAGTGTTATCTGGAAAATTTAAAGAGAGGAGGAAAGAAAGATATGAAGTTGAGAGATGGGGTTAATATAGACTGGTGGAGGAAAAGACAACATTTGAGCAAAGACCTAAAGGAAATGAGGGAAGTAACCCAGGTGACTATCTTGGGAGGCTCATCAGAGGCAGCAAGAAGAACAAGTACAAAGACTTTGAGGCAGGAGTGCTGGCAAGTTCCAGCAACAGCACTGAGGCCAGTGTGGCCTGAGTGCAGAGATGGAGTGTGGCAAAGAGACACAGCAAAAGGGGGTCTCACAGTCCTTGTAAGGACTTTGTCTTTTGCTCTCAATGAGGTAAGGAGCTCTCAGTCTCAGTAGGATTTGATTTGAGAAGTGAAATAATCTCACTTGAGTTTGAAAATGATCCCTCTGGCTACTGTTAACTGCAAGAGTGGGGGCACAAGCAGCAGAGAGACCAGGTGGAAGCCTCCAAAAGGAGATGAGAGTCACTTAGAAGAGGGATGTCACAGGGAGAATCATCAGTTATTGAATTCAAGGTATATTTTGAAGATGGAGGTGACAACTTACTGATGGATTGAATGTGAGAAATGAATCAAATATAATAATTAGATATTTAGATAATGTGACATTTACTGACAGAAGGCAGACTACAGAAAGAGCATATTTGTGCAAGAAATGTTGAATAAATTGTTCTCCTTCAGGCAGTTAAGTTTGAAATGCCAATTGCACATGGGAGAGGAAATGTTGACCAGGACACTCATCTTCAGGGGAGATATCTGGGAGACAGGAATTTGGGATTCCATAGTGTGTAAGGATAGTACTTGGAGCCATGAGACTAAAGTGAGATCACCTGAGGATGGAAGGCTACTGAGGAGAAAAGTCTCCCGGAATTGGAGGTTGAGAGAAGAATAATCCAGTAAATGGCAAGGACAGTGTTAGAGGAACAACAGAGACTAACATTCCAAAAGAAAGTGTTTCAAGAAGGGAATGCCAAATACAATTAAGGGTCAAGTAAGAAAGGCACCCAAATTAACTACTCTACTTGCTAATATGGAGCCCCTTGGTAACCTGACAAGAGCAGTTTTAGTGGGCAAGCCTTTCCAAAGTCCTCACTGGGGAGACTAAAGAGAAAATCTGATACCAGGGGTGGAGAGAAAGAGTATGAACAAAGCTTTTCAGAAAATATCATGTGGCTCGTAAAGTTCAGTGCTCCTGAGTGGCTATGGAACTACTTGGGAAAATGGCAGATTCTAGGTCCCAGCCTAGCGATTTAGGTTCTGTAAGTCTGGGATTCAGGTGTGGCCAGTAGATCTAATTTTAACAAGAACTATTGAGGAAGATGTTGCCAGTTCTCCCTGGGGCACCTCTGGAGAATGATCTCCCCAGAGGAGGTCTGGGTCATTTCTGAGGGCCTAATGCAACAAAGCAAACCAACAACCTTCGATCAATCAACAAGCCAAACCTTTCCCTGAACTACCCACAGCATCTACTCTACCAAGTTGACTCAAGCGCTTGGAGTCCGTTGACATTCCCATATTATTAGAGAGTAAGACTGTGAACATAAAGATGTTTTAGAAAAAGAGCATATGGTTCTACCCATGTTGGAGCCAGGAACTCTTCTAGGAAAGCCTGGGTTGTCTATCCTAGGAAGATGCCCTTTGCCACAAGAGGGCTGTAAAAGTATTTTAAGATATTTTGTTTTCATAGTCATCCTTAGTAAGAAGCTTCTCTTAAGAAATGGGCTATTTACTACTGGGTGAGGGGATTATGCACTTATGCATTAACACATAAACTTCATTTGGATTTTATTTTCTGAGCCTAAAAGCAATTGTGGGTTCAAGAATTTGAGTATGTTGCCTGTTAAGCTGAATTTCTCACTTCTGGGCATTGCACACAAATCACACTCGAGGAAAGAACATTCCTCCTAGAGCGAGATGTTACAAATACTTCCTCTCTACTGCCCCTGGGTGGGGATGGTGGTACTCAGGATCAGATCACATGTCTGTATTTCATCGTAAAAATGAGAAAGTGAAAGTAATGGATCTGATCTTGAGTTTTCCTCACTCTCATGTGGCTGCAGGCTATTGTTTTAATTAAGTATGTAAACATCCAGGCTTGTTTTGATGAAAAGAAACACCAGCTCTGTCTTGTTGCACTCTCTCAAATAAAAAGGCAGCAAGGCCCGTGAATTACTATTGCTAACCACCATGCTTTCCTCTTACTCTTAAATCTGGTCTCCATATTAACATAAGTGATACGTTATGGGAGACCACGGGTGTCCCCCTGCCACACACCTCTGAAAATAAAGGTTAGGAGCCCTAAGAGCTATGTTGTCCTCTTATCAGATGTAATATTTTGTAAGGTGTATGTGTGGGCACACACAGAATCCATATTATTGATACAAAGTACTAAAGTGGACTAAAATTTATGAGGAATTCTGGAAGTAAGAAACAGATTTGAGGGGCTGGCCCCCTGGCCGAGTGGTTAAGTTCGCGTGCTCCGCTGCAGGCGGCCCAGTGTTTCGTTGGTTCGAATCCTGGGCGCGGACATGGCACTGCTCATCAAACCATGCTGAGGCAGCGTCCCACATGCCACAACTAGAAAGGACCCACAACGAAGAATATACAACTATGTACCGGGGGGCTTTGGGGAGAAAAAGGAAAAAAAAAAATGAATTCTTAAGAAAAAAAAAAAAACAGATTTGAATGTGATTGACGAAAGCTACAAAACCACAACTGAAAATATTCCCAAGAAAAAACTACCAGAAGATAAGGGCTGAACCAGAAAAACTCCAAGCTCAGACCAAACATAGAATCAGCAGGGAAGCTTGAACTCAGGATAATGACCTGTCCTCTACTGAGGATCAATTTCATCCGGGGGAGGCAGAGCCATGAGGCTGGGATGGGGTTTGAGTTCTGTGTGGGTATGGAGGCCTAAGAAAGAAGTAAAACAGAGCTTGAATTCACGGGCACCTCTGCAGAAAAGCTTTGGGCCTGTTGAGTAGAATCTTCTCCTGGGTCAGAGCTGTCAGCCTGCAGAAGTCTAATGTAATGTGGAGACCCCTAGGTCATTTCTTCAGCTGTGGCAACCCTAGTGATGAAGACACTTGAACTTGCCCAATGTGCTCCATGAAGAGGCCAACTCTACAGAAAGAGACTTAGCTCCCTAAGGACCAGTTAATTGGTATTTCAATATGGTTCCCTACACTCACACCAACACTAGTATAATGAGTGTGGGGGCAAAGCAGTACACATCTGGCTGACACTCTTCATTTTCAGATCTTTAAATATGACCAGGAAAATGCCATGTGGGAACTAAAAGGTAGGAGGGTGAGAATGAGGACCCTCTTTTGGCAATAGGCCCCTGACTCCTGAAAATAAAGAGATTGCATCAGGGAGCAGCCTCTCTAGTTTACAGTCTTAGCTCTGCCAGGGAAGAAAGTGGAAAGGGGGACAGTGGGAAAATATGCTCTCCTCTGAGACTGCAGAACAATTTCCTCCTTCAACTTTGCCTCCAGAGACCATGAGCCAATGCCTTAGTTGATTCTCTAATAAGAGGAAAAACAGCTTCCAGAAGAATCCTGCCTATGGAAGCAACCGCCAATCAAACAAGAAGATGTTAACATTGTTTTAGAAAATGGAAAGCACTTATGAAGTAAAACATACCCCAGTAAAAAACTCAGTAACAAACTTTTTCATTTTTCTCCAATCCAAGAGACTGGATTAAATACCATCTGTTTCCTGGCACCTTCCACTCTCAACTCCGTAGCTTGTTCTATGTCAAGAAATGTAAGATTAATCCTTCCAAGTGCCCCAAATGTCTTATGGTATAAGTTGATTACCACTTCTGTGATTAAAAAAGTGTTTTTATTAATGGTAACCTAAAGGGCTGATACAGCCTGAAGGAAATAGCACTCTTCTCTTGTTTGAAAGGTAATTAGAAAGTCATTTTGCCCTGACAGTGGAAAGTCTCTCTGATTCAGGAGAAGAGAAGTTTCTTCTCTCTTGAAGGGCAAGACAAATGAGGTATGTGTTAGAACGTGGTTACGGGAGTCTTTGAATGCTCCAGCTGGAAAGTCCAGGGAGAAATATTGCAACACTTAGCAACTTTTAATTTAGAGGGAGACCTTGTGCCCAGAGCCCCCATCTCTGTGCCAGTGCATTCCTGGAAGAGAAGCAAGGTCATAAGGAAGCAACTGATGATTTCCCATCACCTGAGCATCTGCTGGCTTTCTCCTCTTGATTCTGCCAGGTCTGAGAGAAATGGTACCTTTAGCCTCAGCAAATACCCACTTCACAAAAAACAAATTCTTCTAATACTTAGGATCCAATTCAAAGTTCCTCCCATTGGGGTCTCCTGACCAGCATCATTAGCATCACCTGCAAACTTGTTAGAAATGCAAATTCTTCGGCCTTTCCCCAGACCCAATGAATCAGAAAGTCTGCAGATGGGGCCCAGCAATCTGTTTTCAACAAATCCCCCAGGTGATTCTGATCCCACTAAACTTCAGAACCACTGTTCAATAAATGGTTAATAAATTAAGAGCCCATCATCATTATATTACCCACTCGTAGCCGCCCAATTTACGATTAACTAATCACTTAAGTTTATAATTAGCCTCTTGAGTTGTCCTCAGCACTGAGTAACAATTTGAGACTTTTTAAAATCTCGTTTTCCAATGTAAGGGACTGGAGAGTCATTAAGTGGCTTGCTTCACTGCATCAGGTGAAAAATCTAAGTTAATTAAAATAATGCAAAACCAGCAATAGCTGGGCTGCTGTGAAGCTGACATTTGTACTGACCATTTAGGTACCATTCAGAAAAATCAGTATGTGAGCGGTACCCATAATGTAATGGTAGGCGCACCTGGGCTGTTCCTTTTTTTTTTAAAGTACTTCCTCTAAAAGCCCTAAGTAGCTAAAACCATTCAATGAATGGACTGTGCAATATTTGGGATCTGAAGAGTCATGAAAGTACTCTGTACTGAAACAACCACCCAAGACAGGATCTCCCATTTTTTTTTTTTTTTTTTTAATATATACTGTCAATTTATTAGCATTGAACTCATGACCAACAGCACTGTAGCTCGCATCTGAACAAAGCTTATCTGAAACACGTATTTTTCTCCATAAGTCGCACCACAGCCTTCTTGTGCTTAGGAACGTTAGACAGCATTACTCTTGGGGGCCACAGTGAAACCACCAACGAAAAGCACAAAAATGTGGCACTAAATAGACCACAAAAAGGACATTTATTTACAGTATAAAATAAGAAGGTAGGGCACGGCCTCGTTCAACCTCATCTGGGACGTGCACGCAGGGCGACTCAAAGTTTTCACCCCACACGCGAGTCCACGAATGACCGTGAAAGCACACTGCTATTGATTTTGGGGTTATGAATACACTTTAGTGAGTTGGCAAATTTGCAAAGATGGCATCTGTGAATCCCATATTTCTTCTCCCCCGAGCTGACCTCTCCTCTGCACCTCCAAATGTGTTTGGCAGAGCCAGAGTTTTAAGGAAGATCATCACAGGACAGACAGGATTCTTTTGCTTTGGAACTTGGTTGCTGACTTAGCACTTCTTTGCCTCAACTTTGATTTTAACTTTGAATTCCTGAATAATTGAAACCGTTCTCTCTCCTGAGGTCTAGGTAAGCCACAATGCCATCCAGCTGTCTTCTTACAAGGCATATGGGGACCTTCGCTGACGCTGTCACCTTTCTCTTGTTATCTTCTTCCAGCCCCTTCATAGTCGCGCTCCAGCCATAAGGAACTCTGTGTAGCGTCCTCCTAGGCATACGTGTATTTGCTCATTCTGATCCCTGTGCCTGGCTGACTTCTCAAGTATTACCTCCCTGGGAAGGGATCTCCCATTTTTAAAAACGTATTTTTGGGGGAGCAATGCAGACAGTTCACTTACTAGTGGAATAATAATTTAAGTATCCTAATCCTTATTTTTGATGAAAATCAGCCACACACAGACAAGGCAGATGTGTTAAATCAATTTAGAAAGGAAATTTACTATGATGAGGTTGTTAACGAGTCAAAAAAGAAGATCAGGAAATTTATGCAAATATTTTTGGGAATTTGTTCTGAGTATGCAAATGCCACATAATTAGTTATCATGCTTTTCATGCAAAATTAAATTTGCTGTAATAACGAATCACACTCAAGAATAAAGCTAGTTAACATGAAGAGGACCCTCATTTTTATGACTGAAAGGCTGCAAATTGAGGGTAAACTGCAGGTGAGTCTAATTCTAGCCTCCAGTATTATTACTCATTCGGGTCAAACAAAACCACTGCAACAAGAGGTGGGAGGATCCTGGGACTCGGTAGGTAGCACTTGTATGGATGCAAGAATCACCAAAAGTAGAAGCAAGGGAGCTTCTGCTTTTGGATGTGGCTGTCTCAGCTATCATGAACCAGATAGCATGTCTTTTAGCTTCTAATTATCTTGGAAGGACTCAGTGCTATCCCTTTATATTTACCAGAAAAGCAAACCCAAACATCTGTTTTGGAATGTCCCTAAAATCTAATTACTGCTCTGTTCCTGCCTGCCCCAGGCTGACAGGCTGGAGAGAATTTGGACTTCTAGCATGTTGGCTCTCCCTGACTCACTCTGTCAACATCCACGCTAGCAGGCAGGCTCTCGACCTCCTCTTGCTGGCAAGGTTCAGTGTCTGCCATCCTTGCTGGGAAATGTAGGAATTAGGCTCTAAATGCCTCCTGGCCACTTAAGCTGTAGCCATTCCCATTTGCCCAGGACTGAGAGGTTTCTCAGGATGTGATACTTTCCATGCTAACACTGGATAAGTCTTGGCTAACTGGGACAAGTTGGTCACTCCACCATGGTCACACTTTCCTCTATTACTGCAAGCCTATTTGCCCATTCCTTGTCACTGGGCTTCAGTTTTTCTAAAATGCTCCAAATTTCTCCCTGAGAATGGACTCAGCCCTGAACTTCAGTGCTACTGACCAGCCCTAACTCTAGGAAATGCGTTTGCTCATCCACCATCCACTAAAGAAGTGGATGCTTCTGCCACTAAGCACAATCACTGAGCGAAGTCTTGCTTTATCCCAGGTGGACTGCTCTGGACTTGCTTTATCACCATCTTCCTAAGGATTGACTTTCAGAAGCTGCCTGCTCTCAACACCACCCCCAGATCAGAGCCCCAAAGACAGGTCAGTTTGCATCAGAGCCACGCCCCCACCCTGGATGCTGTGCTTTGATATCAATTGCTGCTCAGTGGCCTTCACTGGGACCAGCCCTTCAAGCAGGTTAGACCCAGTTCTACTCTTGGATTAAATCTCCATACTGGTTCATTCCTGAGGTCTCAGTTTTATTACATAAAATATACTTTGCTGTCTCTTGTAGAAGTGATTCACGTACTTTCTGAACATTCATGTCATCTTTTCTCCTAGGATCATGAAGCACTGGGCATAATCCTCTTGCTTTGGAATCTAGAGTAGTCACGCATTTTGCCATATTAGTATTGAGTATCTAATGACACAAACAGACTTTAGTAGCATGTTTTTTGACAAAAAGAGGAACCCAAAGCTATACTAAAGCTAGGAGGAAACTCCAGGATTTGAAAGCTGCATCTATCCCCTGGACAGACTGATAAGACAGACATGGTAGAGACATTTTGTAAAAAGAAAAGAAAGGAATGAATGACAAAAGGGCCACATCTACCTGGCTGCAGGTACATGGAGACAGCTAGTTTCCTGTTGAGGCTGGCTGTTAAAGCACCTGGCTTCTCTGGTTTCAGTAGCTCCATCATCCTCTTCTTCCTACATTCCATGTTTGACAATGAAATACTCCCTAACCACATAAAATGTGTTTGACCCCTTTCCCTCTATCTCACTTAAAACTAAAAAACAAAACAGCAACAGGACGACAACCAGATCAAGTCCCAATTCCAAAGCAATAGCCATTTTATTCACTCCAATTTGACAGTATTGCCTTTTCAACTTTAACTGTAATTATGACTTGTCTTTGTCCAATATTACACTTAA
Source organism: Equus quagga (assembly GCF_021613505.1). Taxonomy (NCBI): domain Eukaryota; kingdom Metazoa; phylum Chordata; class Mammalia; order Perissodactyla; family Equidae; genus Equus; species Equus quagga. Next base: position 77,907,759 of record NC_060270.1, read on the forward strand.
GTAGCTAAATCTTAAAATGTTAAATGTTTATGCATTTACTTTACACAAATGTTATGTTTCTGTAAAAATTGCATGTATATCTAATTTTATAAGTTGAATAGTTTCTCATGATAAATCATTTTGTAAAGTGACTATCATCCCTTAATTTATTATTTTTGCAAAGCCCACTGTATATATACTAGATGTGCTTAGCAGAAGGTCAATAGATTTGATTAGACAGTCATAGTCTTTCTAATCTGTAAAAACACCAGTAGTTAAATCAATATTTAAATACCCACAGCACAAATGATGCTCTACTAAAGACATCACCATTGGTCTCTGAGAATGGGACAAAGCATAGATGTAGGAAAGTGACATACAGTGAATTATAAACACATATTTTGCAACAAAATGGTATCCTTCTAACCGTGATTGAGATCCAGAGGCAGGTAAGACCAAGGCTTATTGAAGACTAAGCCTGTGGGAAAATAATTTAGAAAAACCACATTTTACATAATGCTTTATTTTCAACACAATGTCGTAAGATTTAATTATCTTTTACAACATACCAATAAAACAAGAACTTCTATCTCCATTTTACTGATGGGAAGCCTGGACTCATGGAGTTCAAGTAACATTTGAGCAGGTAGTTGAAAACAAAATGCTAATTTAAATCACCAAAAATGAAAGTAGAAAAATTATCTTACTTTCCAGAAGTTTTCACTGCCCATATAGAATATTCTAGAAAGTTGCATTTCAGCATCTGTCCTGGGATCAGACCTTAGGACACATACAAGCCATGTAGTCCTTGACTCCCCTGGGTCTCAATTTCCTTATTTGTAAGATGAGGAGGCGGGGGTCAGGTCAGTGGTTAGTAAGCTTCAGTGAACATCAGAATCACCTGGAGGACTTGTTAAAACACCGATTGCTGGGCCCACGCCCAGAGTCTCTGATTCAGTAGACCTGGGGCCAGACCTGAGAATGTGCATTTCCAACAAGTTCCCAGGTGGTGGTGATGCTGCTGGTCTAGGGGCACATTTTAAGAACTACTGGACTAGATCATCTCCAAGGCCTCTAGGATTTGAGTGTGGATGTAAAGATTTAATTAATAGTCTCACATCTAGACCAGCTGCTAATAAGTGTTCATTTATCCATCCATCCATCCATCCATCCTTCCATCTATTCATTCAACAAATATTTGTTTAACATTTATTACAAATGTGTTGTCAAGTAGTTCCCAGTTTGGGTAAAAGTAGAGAAAATGATTTAGTAAAGATAATAATTTATGGGTATTTGACAATTCTCTTTAATTCCATTTCTGTGATCACATAAAACCAGAAAAGTGAATTAAATAAGAAACAGCATGTAAAAATTTTTAAGATAGTGCCCGGCACTACAGAAGAACTCGGCAAACATTCCCTGCATGGATCATTGAAACACAGACAATCCATGTATCGTATCTCACTTTCTTTTCCCACATTTTTGTTACAGCTGCTAGCATCTCTCCTATTTCGGCATTTTGCGGGGTTCCTCCCCATCCTTTGCTGGAGAAGGTTAAGGGAGCAAAGTTCAGATCAAGACCATGCTGAGGAAGGGAGATGTTGGGTTAAAGAGAAGGGGAGGATGATTACACACAAACAAAATAACTAATTCCTAACACAGCTTACCCTATTGAAAACAAAACCCCTGCCCTGCACAGTATGTGCCAGCTGTCATCAGTGCGAGCCATGCCTCAGGACACACATTTCTCCATTGCCACCTCACTCCTCGGCAGATATTTGGGCTGGGCGTGGAGGGTGGGGCAGCACTGGCAGCAAAATAAATGGGCAAACCCAACACAACTGTCTGGGGAATCTGAGGTTAATTAGCCTTAATCACTGTCCCAGCCTGAACCATGTTTTTAAAGGGCTGAGGCTCCATGGACACGTGTTTAAATCATAATAATAATCACAACAACAACAACAACAATAACATTCCTAATGCTTTTTTACAAGACTAGAGCCTTCAGCTGATCTCAGCTTCTCACTGTGAGAAGTGTTTGTCCCACCCCGGGCCTGGCATCAGCAATTTGAAATTATGCCCACAGAAAGTCCCAAAACCTCCTCTGGGAGTGGTGCAAAGTCACCCTAGCTGTGTGACATAGATCCTGAGCTCCAGATAAAAGTCTTGATTTCCTGGTTTTTCTTCTAAAAGTGCCTACCCTCACATACATATTTTGACTCCCACTGGGTTTCCAAGCTACAACCAAAGTTTGAAATTAAAACTTTAAGAAGGCTGACTGCATTAAATTTAATTTACCTATCCCTGTACAAACCAGGAGTGGATGAGGAGTAAACCAGGCCTACTGTGCAGATTAACTCCCGCTCCGAGGACAGCTCAAGGGAATAAGACATACCCTACTCTTTGGGTGCAGAAGGCCGGAATGGCATGTAAGTTTCTCTGAGCTTATTTGTGACAGCAAAACTGACTCACTGAGAAAATCTTTTAAAAATATTTACTTGGAATTACCCAAAAAATAATTTAAAGGATTTTGTCAGAAATAGGAAAGTCTGTTTCACAGCTGGCTGAGTCAGACTGAACTGCTGGAAAGACTTCTAGAAACTTGCAGCCACGCTGGAGCTTCCCAGTTGTGTGGCCTGGAGATGTGCTTCTGAAACCAAGGCACAAAGAGAAAGTCTCAGAATTTCCTCAGAGATTTCACTTGGGCTTTTCAAAGAAGGCCTGATATTAGCCAAATACAAGGAAATTATTCGAGTCGCATACGAGTGTCAGTTGTAATCAAGTAGGAAAAAAAGAAAATATATATTTAAAGCACATACTATACACCAAGTACTTTTAGAATTCACTTGTTTATTTATTCACTCAACAAACTCCGCTGAATATCTGCTATACGTAGTGCTAGGAGCTATTGGATATAACGGTGATAAAAATAGACAGGGTCCCCTTCATCACTGCCATATATGATCTGTACAACTACCTGGGAGGGAGAGAGAGGGAGGAGGTACTGTTATCTTACTCTATAAATGAGGAACTCTAGCTTTAACACCTTAAGCCACTTTCCCAACTATACACAGCTGGTGAGAGAGAGCCAGAGAAATTGGAATCAGGACTTTGTGTCTCCAAAGTGTGTGTTCTAACCTTTGGGGAAGGACGGATCTGAATACTCTATGAAAATTAGACTGCTACAGCTTGCAAAAATTGCATTTACACAATCCCCTGAGTGTCTACGTAAGCCTGACAATAAGGTACTCTTCTAATAGAAACTGGCTTCCCTTCTTAGTACAGAGCCTTTGAGATGATGTTTCCTGAGGGATTTTCATGTACTATAACTCATTTTTATTATTTCAACTGCAGCCTCCCCTAAGCACTTGCACCCCCAGTTTCTATAGCACTGCTCTATACTGGTTTAAAGGGCATTGCATACTTCAAAGTCATCAGTGGTTGTATACAGTGGACATTCATGATTTGAGAGAGCATAAAACCCCTTCTTTGGGGGAATCACTCCTGGTCTACCCTGTGGTTCTCTAGCCCTGCTCCGAGGGTGGCGCCTGTGACCTGAATGAAAGCTAGTCGGCAATCACATTCCTCTGGAAATGTCAGCTGGTACAAGGAAGGGCCCTGGATCAAATCAGAGCCAATGAGGTTTTGCTGGAACTGACACGTGAAGGGCATCTTCTCTTCTCTGCTAGCCGTGAGGCCACCACCTTCAGCATTTGTGATGGCCATCATCACCTCCTGGAACCATCACACATTGCCTTTAGGCTAACTTCTGTCTCTTCAACATGCCTGAAATGCTCACTTTTACCTGATTTCATCAATAAAAAGCTGCTGGTGCTGTGAACTAGAGTCAGCAAAGGTGACACCATCCAATGGAGGACACTATGGACCCAGTATGGACTGTCAGCTGTAACAATTAATAAAGAAATATAATCATGCAGCTGTCTTCTACTCGTTCTGGAGGGTGGAGCAATGTAGGGATGAATGGCTCAGCGTTTTCAGCAGAGGAACAGTAGCTACTTAGGATACCCTTTATTGAAGAATAACAAAGTCTGCCACAGAACTAGTAAAATGGGGACAATAAGGGCAGGATACAGCAGATAACAGTTTACTTTCCCTCTTCCCCGTTCCTAATGACCTGTCTGTGAGAGCCATGACATCACCCACAGAGCAGGATCTAATGATGACTCATCCTTCGTTCCTCCTCCTGCCTAAAGTCACCAGGATCCTTGCTGCTTAAGGTGGAATGCACAAACTTGAGGCATCAGCATCTCCTGGGTGCTGGTTAAAATGCAGAGCCCCAGGTCCTACCACAGAGCCATGGATGTGGAATCTGATTCTAACAAACTCCCAATTGCTGCTCCTGCTGCCAGCCTGTGGACCACATTCTGAGAAAAAAGGCTTTAGATTTTCCTAATCACCTGGGGAGCTTCTTAAACATACCCATTTCTGGGCATGACCTCAAACCTTCTGAATCAGAATCTCCAGGTAAGAGACTTGGGTATTCATCAGGCAGCTCAGGTGATTCTTAAGGACAAGCAAAAATGGGAAACGCAGGGAATGAAACTTGGAGTTCCAGGTGTGTTGTCAGCTGCAGCTCTTATCCTGCCTGAATTTGGTGCTCAGCAGATGGAAACACCCTACTGGTCCCCCTTGGGCTATTTCTTTTCCCCTCTTTTTTCCTCCCCAAGGCTTACTACCAAATGCTGAATCTTTATCATGTGGAATTGTTTTTTACCTTTTTTCTATATTGTCAGGTGAGAAAAGACCTCAAAAGCATTTAAATCCCAATTCTAGGCAAAGAGATGTTAATAGTCACTGCCCAGTGGCATTGCTCTTTAATGTTCTTAGTGTTTCCAGGACAAAATGTAGACTCTTGGCCCTAGTTTTTCTGCACATTGTAGACCTAATATATTGATTGGTTTGAATAAACAACAATTTTTTGAGGACTCACAAAATGCAAACACAGTGTTAGTCATAGAAGAAATGGATAGAAATGATAATCCTCTCCCTCTAGGATCTAGGTAACCAGCATTTGTTAAGGTTTTCTATATCTTTTAAAAACTGGTAAATATTTAATACAGTTGCCTCAAATTCTTAGAGCCTTTGAAAAGTCCTTAAATATTTGTTCTTCCTTGGCATTGAATTCCTCATATGACAATAGGGATTCATACCTAAAGTGCTCCTCCTGCGAGGACTAAAAGTGAACATGTAGACCAGCGCTTCTCACTGGAGGATGACTTGGCATCCTGGAGACATTTTTGGTTGTCATACCTGAGGGAGGGGGTGAGGTGGTACTGGCAACTAGTAGGTCGACACCAGGGAAGCTGCTCAGCATCCTCCATTGTTCAGGGCCTTCCCCACAAGAAAGAGTTATTCAACCCAAGAGGTCAATAGCGTCGAGGTTGAAAAACTCCCAGGGAGACCAGATACTGTCCACATCCTCAGAGCTCAGTCAGTGATCATCAACCTGCTCTCCACCTACCACCATTTAGCTCAAGGTTACCTAGTTGGTAGAAGCAAAATTTGAAACAGTGTCCCTCTAGGTCCAAAGCTGTATTCTTTCCATTCCAACATGCCACCTCCCACTGCCAAGCAGACTACAGTAATCTTTCTGTGCTGATTCATAGAAGGTTCTGCAAATTGCAAATCCTATACTCAGTCCCCAAATTTTCTGAACGTCTGCTTTCATTATACCAGTTTCAGGTGGAAAATAGAGAATGGAGACTTGGAGAAATAGAGGTCACACAATACACAGAAGCTTGACACAGATCAAGAATTTTATCTATCTTGTTTTAAACAGCGCAACCAAGCTCTTAGGAGAATCAAGATGTTTAAAACTTAATGTATTTTAAGAGAAAAAAAATCAAGACTCAGAGGCAGAACTAGAAGTGAGTTGAAAGCGATTAATACTTTTTGACTTCTCTTGCCACCAGATACAGCTCCTGGAGTCTCCATGGCCTGGGGAGTACTTGACATACTTTGACAGACAAGTGTTAAATATTTACGAGCATTAAATAAGGAACACATAATAGAAGCACAGGGAAAAAATCGGACACTGTGAACTCAATGATGATGCCTTGGTAACAAGGAGTGCAAGCAACCAACCCATCCAGTGAGGTCTACAGATCCATCTCAAATGGAAAAATATATATAAATTTTATTTGAAGGGTAGACTAGATGCCTGCCTCATGTTTAATTTAAGATGAACTTGCATTTCAACCTCAGATGAGCAGTACTGAAATAACATTAGATGCTGGGAAATTTCATGGAAAGAAAATTTACAGAAATCATAATACAAGAATTTTATTCCCCCAGGGTGTCCATAATCACAGGAAAAATGATTAAATATACGCTTTACGTGGAAATACCCTGTAGTTACTATGAACCTCTTACTATAAAGGAAAAGAAAGACAATAAGAAGGAATTAGTTTTAAGGATGTATTTAGAGTTTCCTTTAACTCTCTGTTCCCACATGTATCAGCCATTAATTTTTCTCTTTTAAACTTTCAGTAAGTAGAATCACATTTTCCACCAAGTTGTTGAAGAAGCATGAGAGGGGGAGAAGCCGTGCTGTTCCAAGATAGAGGCTACACTGACAGAGCCCTCAGGATTAGTTCTGCCTTCCTGTCTCCCCTCACTACCTACTCCTACTCTGCGGGCCACAGGCCTGTGGGTGGACAAGGAGCAAGCAGGGAATAGCCAAGTGGCCAGTAGGCAAGGAAGGAGGGACTGGGGACTGCAGTTAAAAAGGAGAGGGAGAGGCTGGCCCGGTGGCGCAGCAGTTAAGTGCGCATGTTCTGCTTTGGCGGCCCAGGGTTCGCCGGTTCGGATCCTGGGTGCGGACCTGGCACCGCTTGGCAAGCCATGCTGTGGTAGGCATCCCACGTATATAGTAGAGGAAGATGGACGTGGATGTTAGTTCAGGGCCAGTCTTCCTCAGCAAAAAGAGGAGGATTGGCAGTAGATGTTAGCTCGGGGCTAATCTTCCTCAAAAAAAATAAATAAATAAAAGAAAGAAAGAAAAAAGAGGGATTGCCAGATATGCCTCAAATACTTCACAGCTTTCCAGTTGACCTGGAAAAAGAGAAAAAATAATAGAGACGTAAGCAGAGGAGCTTGAGGTGGAATTTAACTGCCAAAGACACCATCAGTTTTAATAAAGAATAGATAAGCCTTAAAGAAGAGAAAAAGAGAACAAATCTGACAAAAGATGGAGGCAGGATATGGGCAAGGCATTTGGAGAGAAGTAGGAGTGGAAGATGGGTTGAATGATGGGCATAACATAAACCCACTGGAACTGCCGCAATTCAGGTTAAATACGAGGGAGGATATATGCATGATGATACATTAAAAGATGACTCAATTAATTTATTAATCAGAGCTAATTCTGGGATGCATCATGTGCATTTTGTTGCTCCCAAATGCTCCAGAATTTTGGAAACACTAAGGAAGACAAAGGACCCTGTTATGGGCTACATGATGTCTCCCCAAAACTCATATGTTGAAGTCCTCACTTCCAATACCTCACAAGGTGACTGGATTTGGAGATATGGCCTTTAAAGAGGCAATTAACATTAAATAAGGTCACTAGGGTGGGCTCTAATTCAATATGACTGCTGTCCTCATAAGAAGAGGAGGTTAGGACACAGGGAGTCACAGAAAAAAGACCAAGTGGAGACATCAGGAAAAGACGGCCAACCACAAGCCAATGAGAGAGGACTCACAAGAAACCTGCCAGCACCTTCCTCTTGAACTTCTAGCCCCTAGAACTGTGAGGAAATAAATTTCTGCTGGTTAGGCCACCCAGCCTGTGGTACTTGGTACTTGGTTATGGCAGCCTTCGCAAACAAATAACAGACTCCCACACACTGTACTCCAAATATGTAGGAAAGGAAGGGTCACCCAGGGCCACGGCTCTGTTCAGCTTCATGAGATCACTTGTGGAGTCTTAAAATATGGATTCTGATCTTCTGATGTGTGGGTTTGCAACAAGTCTGAGGAATCTGTGGTTTTTAAAGGTTCTCCAATTACCCCTGAGCAGTAACCTTTGACCTGAGAGGGCAGTGGCTAAGATGCTATGAAAAGTACAGAGATTATAATACTGGGAATTATTTTCCAGATTTGGAAGGGAATGTGGGCAAGAAAACAAGCGTTTTTTTTTTTCCTTACTAAATATATCAATAATTAATTTTTAAAAAAGGATGTGTTGTGTGTTGCTTTTTTGTGGCATAAAATATCTATTAACAAAAAGGAAAAATAGTTTGCAAGTCTCTTAATTATAACCTTATTTTGATGTATAATCTTTTGCATCATACAGTGGCAGTGGCAGCTAAAAAATATTGAGCACACACTCTGCAAAATGCCCATATATTAACTTATTTAATCCACACACAGATATACACACACACTGATACACACATCAATGTGTCATGTACTATTAGTATATTTACTTTACAGATGAAGAAACTCTGGGTGAATATGTGTGCATAAGTGCAGGCATGTGTATGTGTGTGTAGTTTTAGGTAAAATATAAAAGATATCTTAATTGTCCTTGATTGATACTGAATTTTTTTACGCTACAATTAATATTCTTGTGCTGTGCCTATGGACTTGTATCAGTTCTTGGGCTGAATATAAATATTTATACTCTTTCTCCTTTCCTCCCTGGCAGAGTATAGTAGTTTAAGACCCCTTTGTAGAGAGGGTAAAAGATGAATAGCAAACAATTGACGGATTTCTCTAAAGTTTTACATTAATGATTAAACAGCATCATCTGATGACTTACTCAGCAACTCACAGACAATAAAACATAACTAAAGCTGTCAATTAGCATTTTCATCTTCTCTCCTGACAGAGCTTAACGGCATCTGCAAAATGCAATTTCGAACCCCAAGCTCTTTGACATTTTCTATTTCCTCCTGCGTTTCTCTCCCGCCGCTCCTGTTATGACGGAGGGCAGCCACGTGTTCTACTCCACGGTGGCAAATGCATCACCTGCCATTGAAAGGAAAGCAATAATTGTGTCCTCGCTAAATCTTGAGGACGCCTTGGGTACCGCTTTTCCACTTAAGTGCATAAACAGCCAACCCCGGACCAGTTTTAAGTGGCTGAACCTTAGCAACAGCAGCTGGGCTGCAGGTTGATGTCACCTGAGGTGCCCATTAAGAGTGTGGAAAGCTGCCAGACAAGACTGCCTTTCCAGTAACTATGATCGGTCCCTCAGTGGAGCACGCGGCATTTCCACACACACAATGTGACAAACAATGACTGGGAAGAGAACATATTGACTTTCCTTTCCTGCCTCCCTGGTCTGGGGACAGAAACCCTGGAGTGGAGGTTGGGTTGTTTCTTAGATGAGTTTCCAGCTGGTGGGAGTGGATGCTATTTACACAACTGCCAGGAATTACGTCTCTTTCTTTCCAGGCAGCTATGTTTAACTCATGTATGTGTCACATATGTGTCGACCCTGTCTAACTATGCCATCTTGGAACAGTCAAGGAGATCCAAGGGGATAAAGCAAGGTGTGCCCTCAGGGAAACTTCAGCATGTCACCTTGGAGCTTTGCATCGAATGGGGACATCTTAATGGCTTCTTAGCTTGAGAGTCAAGTGCCCTGACAAAACATGCTCAATACAATATTTCCTCTTGAATTGTATTTTTAATGCAGGTTTGCCTCTCTGTGCTAAAGAAATTGCCTTGTAAACATCATCAAGCACCAAATGGAAGATTCCATTCTAAATAAAGACAGCAAGCCTCTACTAACTGGAATCCAACACACTGATGCAGCTAACGAACCAGATTCAGCTTACTATCCCATTTTTAGAAGAAAGAATTAATGCTCAAGAGCATATTCTCATTTCAGCCAAAGAAACAAATTTCAGTGTTTTTCCTGGAGCCAATGAGCTCAGTGGACCAGTCTCTATCTAGCTTCTTATACAGAGAATGGGTTTTTAGAATACTGATCCTGAGGCAATAGCCATACGGTCATCACATAAAGATGTAATTATTGGCATGCTTGTGCTTATGATTTGAATATTTTACAAAAATTTTTCATGTAATTGAACAAAAAAATTTTTTAAGCATTTTGGGATTAATGATAAACAGAAATTTATATTCATGCATACATCCTTGGTGTCCAGTATTTCAGACTAAAAATCTTAAGTGCTTTCTTTCCCCTGCTATTTGTTTTACTTCTGGAGGACGGCTGTGACCTTTCCTTCACTTCACAGATGGGTGACTCGAGGTGGGAGGTTATGACTTGCTCAATTAGACAGCATGTCAATACCCAACGCGGGGTTAGACGCATGAGCTGTGGGCTGCACATCTCAGGAGTAAATCCATCACCGCAGTGATGGCACCACTTTGATGCCACTTTTCCAAAGGTTCTCTTTAAAGAGAAAATTCTGGCTTGGAAAAACAGAATTTCTATTACCCTGTAATGAAATTCTTTGCCAGCTCTTTTTGGAATAATTAATTATGAGCATAAAATTTGCCATTGGTTCTCTGAATTTTCCCTTAATGTTCACTGGCAGAATGAATACAAAGCCTCTACGAATTAAATCTTCTCAGAGTTAATTCAGAAAGTACAATTTCTGTTACTCTATAAAACCAGAGTTTTATAGGCGATAGGCGGTTAGTTCATTTTAGAGTAGCTCTAGACAAAAAAGCCGGGGATGACAATGTGTAGATCCAGTTATTTACTTTTGCTTTTGTAGATAAAACCTGGTCCTGGAGTTTGAAGAGGTCATTGGTGAGCACATGGTACACTGCAGGAGCACAGGCTATGGAGTCATTTGACCTGAGTTTAAAAAGTCCTGTTGGCCCTTAATACATTACCAATTAACGGTCATTCTCTCCCCTTCCTCCCATGACTAGGAAAAGTCATGGCCTTGAGGAACTTGACAAAAAGAGCGTGGAGGTGAAATCACACAGAAATACTCAATGGTCATTCATTTCTACAACCGCTATCCATATTAGCCACACACTGTCACCTTTTCAACACCATTGGATTAGTAGTAGAATTGGGAGTGGTGGCAATCTAGTATCTTCCCATCTTCCTTCAAGATTTTCCATAATCATGTCTGAAAAACTCCTGATAGGCAATCAGGTTGCAATGCTAAACACCACACAAGATTGTCCTGTCAGAGAAAACTTCTTAATTCTCCTTTGCCTCAATTGTTATATTATTTGTTGCTCACCTACATAGTGAGAGACTGCATTGGGTACCTTGAGGACCTGAAAGTGACAAAGACAGAACGAAGGACCTCACAGCCTCCCAGGCAGGCAGACACATGCATATATGAATGTAGTACAGGGCCGTGTGATAAGTGCTATAGGAATGACCTAATTTACTATGAGAAGGAGAGGGAGGGGAGGAAAACCACTTACCAATCCCTTGAGAGATGGTTTATTTCAGTGGTATGAGTGTGGAAATTGGAGTCAGCCCACTTGGGCTCAAAGCCTGGTTCTGCAATGCACTGGTTGTTTGAGCTTGTGCAAGTCCTTCAGCCACTTTGTGCCTCAGTTTCCTCATCTGTAAAGTGGGGATGATACTAATAATAATTCCTACTTCATACGGATTTTAAGGGGATCATATGAATTAATACATATAAACCTGGCACTCTGTAAGGGTGAGCCATTCCTCTTGAGGACTGAATTGGCCCAGTGATGCTCATGGCGGTGGTAGTTAAAATTATCGGTCATGGTGGGCATGCCATGTGGCAGATACTGGCTCGGGCACTTTTTGTTCATAACCTTATGTTATAGAATCTTCCCAGCAAGTAGCCATTATTATCCTCATTTTATAAGTGATTGCTTATGAGATTTGAACAACTTCTCTGAGTTCACATGGGTGGTGAGTGACAGAGTGGAGATTCAACCCCATGGAGCTCCCAAGTCCATGCTCCTTCTATCCCTCTCCATTGCCTTCTACCATTTCTCCATATTTGCACATAAAAAGAACTTCCTTCAATTGAGTACATGTAGATTTGGCTTTGTTATCAAGCTGTTCTCCATTCATAACTGTCCCCTTCAAGAGTGCTGCTGCGTGTCTCAGAGCCGAAATAGCAGTGCATGCTAATTAAAGTGTGGAGCACCAGATGCCTTGCCAGAAATTAATTAGTAAAATTCCTGAATTAGGGTGCCCCTCACACTGGTGCAGTGCAGAAAACAGCTTACTGATGTTAAATTTTTCATCTTGATAAGAGGTATCAGCTCCTTTAAACTCTGGCTGAGCTGGGTCTTGCTGTGAGTCGAAGATGTACAGAAATCCGAGCACATGCTCATTTACTTGAGGTCGCTCACGACCTTCTTTAATAATGGCAAAACATCTGCTGAGCGCTAATTAAAAGACATGCATTGTGCTAAGTGTCTCACATAAGGTATCATCCTTAAGTTTCACGTGGCCCAATGTTGCAAGCTTTGTTGCTATCCCCCTTGTACAGATCCTCAAAGCTAGGCGTGGAGAGAGAAAGTAACTTGCCCAGGCTCTCATGGTGTCTGTGGAATGTCTCAATGGAGCTGGGATACAAATGTGGGCAATCTGCTTTCTGAGCTATAATCACTGGGATATGGTTTTTCCCCTCTCACTCTCAATCAAAGCAAAACATTTTACTTCAAACAAGCAAATTGTTATCCTTCATAACGGAAATCTAACCCAAATCCTAGTTCCTAGATTGCTGGTAAGTCTTCCTATTTGACCACTAATTGGTGCTCAAGTGGGACGAGGACATCTTTTTCCCTTTCTTTAGTTGGATAAACATATGCAAGCAAAGACTGTAGACATTATAATTCCTGTGCAGAGAGAGCTAGAAATCAGTTTGGTGCTTGGGGGCTGGGTATGTCACCAAAAGAAAAGCAATTACACAAAGCCTCTGAATCCTATATATATTTTACTTGTACCGTAAATCTCCTTCATTTTAAATCTGCCATTTGTTCTCTAAAAACATATAGAGTAGGAACCAGAAAAAAGATAAATAAAAAGTTTAGCCTAATGTATATTGATTGTGCATACATATCGTTATTTTTGCTTATCCTGTGTTGTCATAAAAGGCCCATTAAAAGCTGAGTTTAAATAATTATTCACTTCTCACATTACTGTTGTAATCAATTGCCTATTATGAAAATTATTGCCATCTTTAAGAATTACTTTGCTAAGTGAAGTAATTAGAATGGGTATTTTATTTTCTATTTCAGTTCCAAAAATTGATCTTATATGCTAATCAGAGTACGAAAATTGGGATATAAATTTCTTAAAGCAAAATGAATGGCTAGTCCGGCTTCACATTTGACACTCTTAGTATTTGGTATTTTTCAAGGCATTTTGCTTTTGAGAAGACATTGCTGATGATTATATCTGTCAGCACAGAAGTAGAAATTTCTCCAGTTTACAGTCTTAAATATCGGATATTCTAAGAATGAAGAGGTACTGGCCTTCAACCACTACAGAGAATTGAAAAACCGTACCTCTGTCTACTAAAACGGCCATTATTTCGTAGAGCTTCAGGAGAAAAGCAGGAAAGAGATAGGTACCATTTACTGAATGTCTTGGCTGTACCTGGCTTTATACTCAGTAAATCTGTATTTTCTCTATTCCTTACAGTCATCTGGCTAGGTAGTCATTGTTCCTCTCATTCTTACAGGCTCAGACAAGGAATATGATTTGTGCTCTATCAAACAGCTGTAAGTATCTGAGTGGGAAATGAAACCCAGGTCTGCTGGTTCAAAAGGCCACCCTTTCTTCTTTCCTTCAACTCCATTCAGCACAAAGAGTCCAAGTGAGCATGTTTTCACACAAGGATTGAACTTTATGGTGATTTTTCCCTTTCACACCTTGTCTTGATAATGTTTCAAACCAAAGTGAATGTCCTCACCTGGCTTTACACTATGGTGAATTGTAGAGGGAACACATGAAACCACAGGATGAAGATGTGTTAGAAGCAAAGACACAATATTTTTATAGATAGTAATAGAGTCAGTGAGTTGAAGTCAAAGAGAAAACAACCCAGTGGGCCAAGATGGTAATCCTAATTCCAGGTCAGCTAATAATAAACTGGGAGATTGGAGTAAATTTTCCATCACTTTGCCCTTGAAGTAGCTCATTTGTAGACTGAAGGGTTATACTTTTTAGGTAATAACTTCTCTTTTGCTAGACAAATGGCTGATAAGATTGATTCCACCTCTAAAAGTGACAGGCAAGAGGCCTCAGTTGGGCAGAGGTGTACCCCTGCTCATGTCACTGCTCCAGGAACAGAGCAGGCGTTCATTAATAATGTCACCCAGATTTGTCCCCATGATTCTTGGTGTCTATTAGAGAGACATGAGTGACATTGTTATAATAAACACCAAACAACTGAAATTGTCAGATCCTTTAGAGGCTCCTGTCATAAAACCACAAACTCCCTGTGGCTACTAGAAGTCAGGCTTCTTTTTAAGTGTGCCATCTGCCTTGCTCCCCGCCAGCCCCCACCCCCAGGCTTCTTCATTTTATTATTGTAAAGAATGAGACTCACAAATATTTTTATTGTAACTTATGGACAATTTTTATTTTCCACATCGCATATTCATTCCACACTCAGCATATCTGGGTTTTAAACCTAGCTCTGCCATTGTTTACCTGTACTTCTTGAACTTCATCTAAACTTCTCTGGCCTTACGGTCTTCATTGGCTTGACATTACTCATGTCCTAGATGCTCCAAAGTCCGGGCAAGTTGGTTGAAGATGAAGGTTTAGGGAAGAAATAGTTAGTAAATGGGAGTTCTGCGTTAATCTTCTGCCAAATGTCTCTGTTACAGGAATGAGTTCAATCAGACTGACGTGGAAAGAATTTTCCTCATTGTTTTGGGCAGAACTATGTCCCACCAAAATTCCTGCTACCCTCCAGTGCCTCAGAATGGGGCTTTATTTGGAGATAGGGCCTTTAAAAAGGATATTATGTTAAAATGGGATCGTTAGGGTAGTCCCTAATCCAATATGATTGCTATTCTTATAGGAAGAGATTAGGACACAGAGAGACATCAGACACTTGCATGCGCAGGGAGACAACCACGTGAACCCACAGCCAGAAGGCGCCATCTGCAAGCCAAGGAGGGAAGCTTCACAAGAAACCAAACTTGCCAACACCTTGATCTCAGACTCCCAGCCTCCAGAACCACGAGAAAATATATTTCTATTGTTTAAGCCTCTCAATCTGTAGTACTTTGTTACAGCAGCCCTAACAAACTAATATACTCATTATACCAATAATCAAGCTGCCTGGATAGGACGAACCATTCCTATAGTGAATTTCATGGTATGGCAGAGAATACATATGCTTAAACGATCTTACCCCCAAAGTTAGCAACTTATTCCTTAGACCATAAACAAACACTACGATGAGCACTACACTCACATGTTTAAACATGTTCTATCCCATCAAGTATATATGTTTGAATGAAATGTTCAAGAAGTCTGGATTTAAATATTAGCAAGTCATAGTAAAGATTCTTGGAATACTTAAAGGGCATGATTGAAGGAAAAACTGAATTATATGGTTTTATTGAATTTTTTGTTTCTTTAAATCAAACTTCTAAATACGGTAATTTAGTTAAGAAAAATATGGCAATTTATCATCACAGGCACTTGGTTTTTAATGGTGTGAAGTAGGAGAGTGAAATTCTGCACAATGATAGCAACATGCTATTCTGTCAGGTTACCAATAAATGTTCAAAGATGTGGGGGTCCTATATAAAAACATACCACTTCTTACCAATGAGAATGAAATTCTGCTTAAAAAAAAAAATGCACACACATGGATTGTCATTGCATTTCAGCTCATTAACAACTGAATAAACACATAAGCATCCACAGCCTAAGAAGGCCTTGACTCACATACTAGCAACCCAATAATGTCTTATAGTGCAACTCTTGTTATGAAAGATTAAGTCCTTTTGCACTATTACTGACCAATTCTTTCCATTCTTACAGCATTCCAGCAAAGGTAATACAATGACTATCATTGTAAGTATCATTTCTTACACATCCTATTTGATATGTGAGCAAACTGAGGCGTAATTGATTTGCTACAGCACAAGGTCTGTTAAGTGTTTAGTGGTGCCATCAAGACTAGAACCCAAGAATTCCTCTTTTACTTTAGCCAAGTATCCCCTCTTTCCAAGAGAAGGTGTTATGACAGAAGATTCTTTAAGATACAAGGCCACTTCCCTCTTTCTATATGATCCTGCTGTGTTAAATGTAGGGAAAAAATTGAAAATTTAGTATGCATCTTCTTTGTTTCTCTCTTCTCCCTCAAGCCTCTTTAACAACACAGAGAAACCTTAAGTTGTATACATTTTTAAAAACGAATCTGCCAGAAGAAAGAATCTCTTAGAAATATTGAGAAGTTTATGGAACTTTTTCTCTTTTCATCTTTAAAAAGAACACAAGGTTAAGTCACTGAAAAAAAAAGTTCTATGAAACAGGTCCCCTGGGCTGTGAATCCCCGCCCCTGAACTATTTTTAATAAAGCACATAAACAGTGGATTGCTTTGGTCTTTGAAGGCCTGGACTTTAGAACAAGAAGGAACGAAGAATTCCATGACTTTTGACATTTAAGCATCTTTATGTGTGTGAGGGGAGCTGAGCTGATTGAACAAGTGGGCTGGACTGCTAGGAACAGGGATGACGTAGCCATATTTTAACCCAACATCATAATATGTTCAATGGCAGCCATTAATTTGTTTCTACCAAGATAGATGGCCTGCTGCTTGATACCAATGGAGGGAAATAATTAAGAAAATCTAGAGCCAGAGTGAAAATATAGGCTGTCTTTTGACAAGATGATTCTTCAGTTTGTAATTAGCAACTGATAAAGTGCCATACATCTTAACTTTGGGGATGAATAACTAGTTACTTAAAATACTAATTCAGTTTCTTTTTAAACTGCCTTTCACTATTTGCCCTTTTTCGTCCCATCATATAAGTAGGCCACACATTTTATAGAAAAAAATTAATTAAAAAAGTGTCAGTGTATACCAGCTATGATTCTAGGAACCTCGGCATAGTCTTTAGTTTTAAATATTTGGGTTCAGAAGCAAATCCAGTGCCCGTTACTGACAATTATCTTGTTATTTTAGCTTCCTGGGGTTAGAAAGCCAGTCCCCACCCCCACACCTTGCATACTTTGTCTTCACTGAACTTCCCAAAATATATACTCCCTGGTCAGCAAATTATTATGTTTTTTAATTACACAAGCTGACAAACACACAAAGGCTGGCTTTTCATAAAGCAAATGGCAAGCGTTTGAGAATTACATCAGACCACAATAACGACAAGTTATTCACAACTATGGGGAGTTGACTAGCAATTTTTTATTACAGCTTGCAGGTAAACGGCTTTTTCTTTAAATTGAGGATAATAAATTCTATCTATCATTTTAGGAATGAAAAACAACTCTTGTTCTCATCATCTAAAAGAATGTTCAAAGAACTCATTTCCCCTCAAAAGTCCTGTCTTCTGGCCAAACTGTTTTACCAAAAGAACTCATGGTATTTTAAACTTTGGGAGTCTTAGCCTTCTTTTATTCCCCCTCTCTCTAAATTCTACAAATATGTATTAAGACTTTATTATGCATTAAGTTGCATCCTATATAATTCAACTGTTTTGATTTACAAAACTGGCTCTAGATATTCCTTGACAAAGTATGGAGAAAGAGGACACAAGTGAGATATAATATCTACCCTCAAAGATCTTTACAATCTAGATGACGAGGCCAAGAAAGAGGTAATAAATGACCCATAACAATAGATCTTAATACACATAACTTGAGCGATGTACAGTAGTGAGAGTAAGACGAGTTCAGAGATGGCGATAATCCCTTCTGCTGGAGTAGACAGGGATTTCTTTGTTGAAGAATGGAATTAATCTCAATCTTAAAAGTATATTTGGAAAAAGAGAAGGCATCCTAAGCACTCCATTTCTCAGGCCTTATTGCCCTCCTATTTTTTCCCTATCTCGGCAGTCAGCTCACATCCTCAGGAGCATCAATGTTTCTAGACTTCCCAAGGAACGTTGTCAAAATTGTTTTATTTAGATACGATTCCATGTCACTTGCTTCATCCAAACCACCGTAGATGTTCATAGGTCTTTCCTTCTTTTTTTTTTTTAACTATTGTCAATTCCATTAGCAGCCATCCACTTCAGAATGAAATTACTAAGACCACTGGATCAAATCTATTTCTTGATATCTCCTACTACCGCATTCATTTATCCCATTAAAAAGCATTTATTAGAGTTTGTATAGCTGTAAAAATGTCAAGATGTAACAAAGTAAGAAACGACCAACCGGGTCAGACCCAGCACCTTTCTCTGACTTGTCACTCTGGAGGTGAACAGCAGTTCTCAATATTTTTTTTGGTACCCACACACCAGAAGGCTATGACTCACTCCCCTCACAAACATAACTCCTCCAGGCGGTGCTTCCAAGGCAGGTGGAGTGATGCGCTCTCTTTCTTGGGGGAATACAGCAGATGCTCTCATGGGAAGAGAAATATGTAATTCAAAAAAAGATCCTCAGGGGATGTTCATATTCTTATCTTTCCATCCTTGGGGACCCACTTTTGAAAATCATCACTCTCCTGGACATATGTTTCTTCTTGACATCAAGCTCAATGAGTACCATGCTAAATTCCCTTAATAACCTAAGACCAATCTGTCATCTGAGAATTTATGTAAATAATTTATCTATAGTTCACAATACTGATGTTCCAATGTCTCTTAAAACTTACCAGCTGTTAAGCAGCACAGCACCCGCCACACGCAGCCACACTAGATTATCTTTTTCCCGGTGTATCTCTCCATCCACCCTGTGAACTCCTTGAGGTCAAGGACCGTTTTTGTCTTTGCGTTTCCAGCACCTGGGACAGGGCCTGGAATTCAGCATTATTTAGGACCACATTAAACTGCCATCTCTGCCTCTCAAATGTGGCCATATATTGGCAATTTCATCAGATTCAACCTAATCATTGTAAGCAATGATTAATCAATGGAAGGATGAAAGAAGAGCCTAAACATTCTTTAGGGCTTCAGGGAAAGGAAACGAAGAAGAGAAGAAAACTAACCTTTACTGAGATTTTGATGCAGTAGGTCCTAGGAAGCACCCATTATAATTAGTATCACAGATGATCTCATGCAGATAACGCCTGGACCATGCTGTGACAAACATTGCCCATTGATACACAAAGGGATTAGAATGTGCTTCTGGTCAACTAGGAGCAGACAAGAGACAAGCCTTCCTCCCAACTCCTCCTTCCATGCGAATCATCCTAATCTCACCCAGAATCAACTGTGAGAACCAGACCCAGACAGCCCTGGACAGTTTGGATGGCTGTCCTCATCTGGCCCTGTGCTATTAAGGTTTTTTCAAAGGTATTTTGTCCTTTGAATAGTCCCTAGTAGCTTTGTGACTGTAGCTCGACAATGCCCCTCCCCCCTGCATCTGCGCTGTGCCTGCACAGGGTGGAACCATTCAGCTCTTGCATCCCTGAGTGTATCTCCTTTAGGAAAAGGGTTCTCTAATGTGCTAAGAGACAAAAGCACCCAGAGGTCACTGTGTTCTTTGTTCAGGTGGACTGAAAGTCTGAAAACAGGGAACTTTTGGACAGATTTCACCATGTTGTGATTAATTAGTGCCCATACTTGACAGACTAGGAGAAGGTCAGCAGAGTGGTTCCCACAGGATGACACATCATCTCTTCGTGTCAGAACAGTGAGGGACGGGTGAGAATATGATCTCCAAAACTAGATGGGAAGAAGTGACCCTGTAAAGTGGGCTGCAGCTCACCAGAATCCATCTTCTGGGGAATGCTAAAGGTGAAGGTTTATTCAGTGAAACTCACAGACAGAAATCGTCAGAGGCAATGCATCATAGATAGAGGAGCGGTGATTGATGGACATGCTGTGTTAATGACTGCGCTTGTTACAATTTGCACAGTGCTTTGAACTAGGCACCGCTCATAAGGGACAACACATTAAACTTATCATGTTACGTCACCGAATATCTCATGCAATGCGATATAGTATCAACATACTATTCATTATGTATATTTGCCTAGGTTTCTAGACTTTATGGCTACCCTGAAGAATACGAAAAATTATTGATATATTTAATTTAGACAGATACATGAAAGGAAGAAAAATTTTATTAGCAGAAAATGACAAATACAGTACACCTGCAAAAGGAAATCACATGTAAAAAGAAAAAAGAAACTGTGCTACCTGTACTCAGAGCAGAGAAACACTGCAGAGACCAATAAAGTGAAGAAAATATAAGGGACAAAAATTAAGAAGTTCCACCCTTTTAAAAATTTTATTTCTGAAAAGTGAGATGAGCTCAGCAAAATCTGACTTCCATTCATCCATCCATCCATCCATCCAGTAATCATTGACTGAATGCCAACTACGTCCATGTACTATCATAGACAGAATGTGATCACATGCAAAAGTCATACTAAGTCCCTGTGCTCAAGGAACTTAAATTCTACTGAGGGAGTCAGACCAAAACACAGGAATGTATAATCTGAATTCACGTAATCAGAAGCAGTGGTGTAAACATTTGACAATGAACCTGGGGAAGAGAGTGCTTGATTTGTAGCTTTTGCCATAGTGTAAATACTACCACCCTGGACAATCTTAAATTACCAATGTGATGTCACAATCAATGTGACAATGAGATGTGTACAATAGGCTCTATACAGCAGTACCAGCCAGCTCCAACTCACATCTGGATGTGATGTGAAGACTCATGCTCGGGTGTGATATGAAGAAGCAAAGCATGGTAAGGGGCTAGCGACTGCAGGGGATGGTGGACCTTCTAGGTATGTGGTTGGAGTAATTATTTGGCTAATGACATTTGAGCAGAGACCTGAATGAAGAGGAAAGAAGCCATGAAATCATGAAGTAGAGAGTTGAATTAAGGGGATTGGGGAAGAAACAGTGGGCACAAAGTCCCTGAGGCAGGAAAGCCCATTCTGAGAGGAGAGGCAGGCAATGACTAGATCATATAGGGCTTTGTTGGCACTGGGAGGAATGTGAATTTTTTATGTATGAGATAAGGAGTCAATGAAGAGTTTTGAATAGAGCAATGATATGACCTGAGATATTTTTAAAGAATCAGTCTGGCTGCTATGCAGAGGAAACACTGCACTGCAGCAAAAGTGCTCTCTGCTAAGGTCAAAAAAGGATGCCCAGTTAGGAGGGTATTGCAGTAATCTAGGCAAGAAATGAAAGTGGCTTAGAGTGGAGTGGTAGAGGTGGAGGTGATGACAAATGCTAAGGTTTGGAATATAATTGATAAGCAGACCTACTAGAAGTCACTGATTAATTGGATGGGAGAAGATAAATGAGGAGTCAAAGGCAATCTCAAGAATTTCTCTTTGTTAGGCTTAGCTACTATGTGGCACCATTAGCTGAGATGGAGAACACTGAGGCAAGAACAGCCACAGAGGGAAAACCAGGTGGTTTGTTCTGGGCATTTTAGGTGAGAATTATTGACATCCAAGTGGAGATGTCAAGTACGAAGCAGGATATACAAACGTCTATAGCTCAGGGGAGAGGTCAGCAATGAAGATACAAATTTGGAAGTCACTCAACTATTGATGATGTTAGTGATTATGCCATTGGAGCATCACTTGAGAACCACTATCTTAGAGAATAACTGACGAGACTCAGCCTTGAAGGAGCCCATGGGGAGGAGGCAACACTTTACAGGGAGACGTGTGAAGCATAGACCACAAATCTCTTCTCTGTTAAGCTGTCCATCTTCCTGAAGCTACAGCTATTAAAGGAATACATCATTTCCAGAGTGATCCTGTTAAAATCCATATTAACACATTAGCAAAACTCACAGAGAGTGCTTATTTATCAACTTAACTACAGAACTGGGTGTTTTGATGTTCAGAAGATGGAGCAATGGTTCTCAACCTTGGCTACACATTGTAATGACCACGAGCTTTGAAAAATACCAACACCTGGATCTGACCCTAAACAATTCTGATTGAATTGTTGTACTGTGGTAGGTGAAAAGGATTTATTTTAAAGGAATTAAATTGGACAAGGGTCAGGAAAGGCAGTGATGGAACCAAAGAACTGAAGGCCATGATAAAGTTAAGGATTCTTGCCAAAATCACTGGGAAGAGAGGAGGTGTGGGTCTGTGAGTGTGATGATTGCATTGTGATTTTGAAGGTGGTTCAGGATGTAATATGGGAGTTGAGATAAAGTAGAGCAAAAAGATCACTGGGGATAAAGGAAGTGAAGTAATTGAAGGTGATTAGTGTGTTGGAAAATCCATGGGAAGTTTGTTTAGGGTGGGAGGTGTAACTTTCAGATCCCACATATAAGTGAGATCATGCACTGTGTCTTTCTGTGCCTGGCTTATTTCACTTAGCATAATGTCCTGCAGGTGCATCGATGTTGTCGCAAATGGCAGTATTTCCTTGAAATTTGCTAAGAAGGCAGATTTTAAGTGTTCTCACAAATATACATATATATATATATACAATTTTTATTTGCCAGTTATACCTCAATAAAGCTGAAAAAAAGATGCAAGTTTCAAACAAGTGACTTAGAATATAACCATTTTGTATGCAGGGGGCTATTCTTACATAAAGTTCTACTTGGAGAATATTGTTTAGGAATCATTTCAATATTATACATCTCTATCCATTTAATTTTATTCATGTATTTAGGGTGACAAAACACAAAATCTGCGTTTGATTTTTGGAGTGGGAGTAGTTCTCGGAAACTGTGAAGAAGAATGTTACAGCAGTGCTGTGCCAATATCATCACTTCCCTACATCCCCCAACACCCAGCACTGCCACGCAGGCCGCCACCAACCCACACACTGTACTGCAATTTGTACGCTCTTGATCATGAGAGATCCAGATCCAAAGACTGCTTAACGCCAAGGAAGCTCTTTTTCTTCCCGACTCCTGCCACTGCAGTGCTGTAAAAAACCAAGGCAGACGACAATTTCCTGCTGATGGCTAATGAAGTTCCATATCCAGCAAAGTGGATTTATCTTATCAAGACTGTAACCTTCTGTTCAACTGGGAAGGACTTATAAGAAATAGGAAGACACATAACAAAGAAGAGCTAAAGTTTAGAAAATCCCCAAAGATGTGAAAACAAATAAGGAAAAAATAAGTAAATACCAAGTCTCCCCTCAAAGAAGAGCTTTCCCCAACTACCCTACTTAAAACCACATCAACACTGCATCCCCTCCCTGCTTTTAATCCTCCCCAGCACTTATCACTTTCTACACATATAGCTTACTAATTTTCTTTGTCCTCTGTCTTCCTTACTAGAATGGAGGCTCCATGAGGGTGGGGATTTTTGTCTCTTCTGTCCCTGCTGTCTCCCTAGCATCTAAGACTCAGCCTGACATGTATTAGATGCTCAATAAATATATCTTGAAAGAATACATGGATGAAGGAATGAATGAGGCACCACCGTTCCCAAGGCAAGAGCTGTCCCAGACACAATTTGGCATAAGTTATGAGGCATAGGCTACAGCGCCAAACCCGTGTCACAAGTGTGTTGGCCAGAGGCCCAGGAAGAGGAGAGGGTTAGCCAGGGCATACCTAAGCACATGCTGATGGTGGTACCTTGGTGCTGGCAATGTCAGACTCACCACTTTGGGGCTGCTGAGTGGCTGAGTGTAGAAAGATGTGCGTGGGTGCTCTCTGTGCACATAAAGGAGAGTGTGTGTTCCCATTCGGAGAATGATCTGATCAAGTGGGCCCACCAGCAATTTATATGGCCTGATGAAGCTCAGGGAGATGTCTGCCGCAGAAGACTCTGGCCAAAAATCCCACTGGCTTAGGGGCCAAAATCAGGCAGTTTTCATACTAGCCAAATTCATTTCCTATTGTCAATTTGAATGGAAGTTCCAGAAGAATATATGCTGAGAAACTGCCTCAAGATCCATTATCCAGATGTTGGCAAAATAAGGAATACTGTAAGTCAGCTGGCTGTCTCATGATTCCACAGCTTTTTGCCAAACAAACAAGCGTGTCTTGATAGAAGCTGAAGACTGAGCCAAGGCTCCGAGTGGATGGGCCTTGAAAGAAACTTTGGGCCGGATTCAAACAAACTTGGACTGAGCAGAGGATTCTGAATTCTCAATTAGAATGCAGTTATTCACAAACTCAAGGGAAGTGAACTTTATAAGAAAAAAATCAAGTGTATTAATATTACCTTGTAAAGTCAGCCTGCCAATATGAAGCCTGAATTATGTATTACAGTCACCAAAAGACAGGAAGCACGTGCAGAAGGAACAAACTGGATTATTACCTAATATCCTAAGAGAGCAGACCTTCCCACAGTTTTTAAGGCCAGAAGGCACCTTACAGAGCCCCTAGTCCAGGTTTCTCATATCAATCTCTTCCCTGGATTTCTGAGCACAGTTCTCTCTGAAAGTTTGCCAGACAGGGTAACATCAGGGCATTTGCTACGACTCTTCTCCCATCTCACTGACTTCTCAATTCTTCCTTGCGCTCCATATGTAACACTTAAGTCAGGCTCCTTTGTTACTTGTTCAGAGTCCCTTCTCTACCTCAGTGATCTCAGTTCTGTTTTTAATTCTTGCCTACACGCTCCCTTGATGTTATCATTACACACCAGGTTGGGTTAAAGAACAAAATCTCCAGCAGTCTTGGCCTGGGGAATTCTTCGCAATTGGTCCTATATATCAACTAGTAGATAAGAAAGTTCTATAAAGGATAATTGAATTGTCACCCAGCTTATTAATGATAGAAGCAATTTGATGGCTCAAGCCTTCTGATTCCTAATAGAGTATTTCTGCCAAAATTAGAAGGATAGGTAAAATTGGTTAGCTTCTACTTTTTCTAGTTTGTGTGTAAGATGCCACACAACTTCTAAAATATTAAGACATTATAGCTATCTTGGAAATATGCCTAAAGTCTTAGAAAACAATGCTTGGTCAAAAGAGCTCCCATGTATGTGAGGCACATACTAAGACATCCTGAAGAGGCCACTTTAAATGACCAGAATCACTAACTGGATATATTCTAATTAGTTTCTATATAATGTCATCATCTTGGTTGAAAAATAAAACAATTTTCAGTGGTTAACATGGTTTGGACTAAAATATTTACAGTTCTTAACAGCTGTACTTGAAATAATTGTTTGAGGCCTTCACATAGAATCAAAAATAAAAATTTAATAGCTCATTGACCTTTATGGTTATAACTCTTAAAATGGTGGATAAGTGAAAACAGATATTTTATTCAAATGAAATCACAATATTTTTGTAGCTTAAATGTTTCTCCAGCTCAGTTGGTAATAGCCTGGTACTTTACATGAGTGATTATGAGGCCATCTTAAACTGTGGCCATTGCCCTAAAGAAAATGTTTATGGCCTGACTGGGATAATTGTATTCTCCTATTAAATATCACTCCTTCAGGGCTAGTTATTGTTTAGTATAAATGTGCCACTTTATATGCAAATAAAATAGACTGAGGTTTGAATAAAAAGTTCTGCATATATCTACTGACAAGTCATCTTATTATGATTTATATTAACAGACAGAACTTCTCAAGGTTTGACACACTCATATCTCACACAACAAGAGGTAATTCTTTCCTCAAATTTTTGCTTTCAAAATATTCAGAGATAGCTAGAAATATTTTCTTTCCTCATAGCTATGGTAGATTTAGCGTTCGCATTCTGAGTTTTATTTTGAGTCAATAGATTTTACAGGATTGTGACTACGTATTACCAAAAATTTTTCTCTGACCTTGATTTGTCTTCAAGGCTTTTCCTATATCCCCACACACCTGGAAAAATCAACTTCTTCCCAGATACTCTACTGCAAAGGACACCCCAGGGTCCAGCTTTCCCAAGAAACCTTCTTAAATTTGACCTAGCAAAGCAGAGCGCTTCTACAAACATTGTACACAGAGAAGAAGCATTTCACGTCACATATTTACATTTTCACTTTTTAAAAAATCTATCTTCTTTGAATCAATCTTTTTGCAAAAGTGCCATAGTAAAATCCATGATTCTACTTTTCACATTTGAAGGAGCAATGTTCTTATATCTCAAATCCCATCTCAGACTGGTGCTTTGTATTTTTATTAACCACCTCTCATGGTACTGTGGAACAACTATTAAAACTACATATTATGCATATTTTACCCCAATCTGTGCAAAGTTAACAACATAAAATATATATTGACTATTTAAGGGAGGAACAAAGTAAAGCAGTTAATAACCATTTTCACCACTTTCCCTGCTGCTTCACCGTCCTTGCCTGGAGCTGCCAGAGGAACATGGGAGAATTCAACGGCATGAATGTTGATGACTGAACTCTGATTTTCCGAACAATGCATTAAACTCCCCAGAGTTAAGAGGTCATATAGCTGAATGAGAACTAAAGGACAGATGTATGTAAGGACATCTTGGGGCTGTATCAACAAATCAAGACATCATTGCACATTTGGGAATTTAATTACTTATGCTGAAATTTGGAGAAAGCCCTACACCCCACAAACTAGAATCATTTATCCAGGAGTAAAAACTAAACATTTATACTTCTTGAGGAATACCTAAAATTTTATGATTGAAGTTAGAGTCTGACTATTATACTTTTTAATTAGGATTTAGGGATAATAGGAGATATAATAAAGTTGGTATTTGTATTACATGAAAAAGGTGGGGAGGCTTCTAAGCTATTTTCCATGGAATCCAGGAAGCCATCTTCATTATCAACATTCCTTCACATATAATTCGAAGACAACTGGCGGACAGCTGGTAATGCCAAGGAACTAAGATTCTTGAACTTGAGAAGCAAGACTTGGATAAATGGCATTATAAGATGTATTTGCAACGTTTAAAGGCAAATTCATTTGTTTGATTAACATTGGTCATCCTTGTTAGGTTGTAATGTCCACAAGGACAAGGCCGGGTCTGTTTTGCACAGCACTGCTTCATTCTTGCTCAGAACAGTCCCTGTCACCTGATAGGACCCTCAGAAACGTTTGATGGGTGGATAGATGAATAAATGAGTGCATGCTTTTCCAACCTTAGATATTGTCCTATTTCTTTCCTTTCTTCCAAAACTATGGTCACCCAACACTTATTCCTATTAGTTGGGTGATACACACACACACACACATGCAAAGACTAATGTGAAAATAGATTTTTTTTTCTTATAGCCTTTAAAATAGAATAAATTCTTATGTGCCCATAATCACTTAGCTATTCTGCTTGAAAGCAAAGAAATGGACTAAATCTGTTCTAAAAATGAGAATCGTTTCTATAATATAAAATTAAACCAACTTATTAACATTTTAATGTTAAGAGGACATAGCTAAGATTACCCTCAAAATAATGAATTTAAGTAAAGATCCTCATGGTTAGAGAGGACACAAATAGTCTTGCATGGAGCTTGTACTTACCCCTGATATTTGGAACAAATGAGATGGGTCCCTGGAAAGTTTTATGGTTCAAAAATGACCTCTTTATCAATCTCCTTGCTTTTAATCTTGCCCTGCTAATTCCACTCTCCAAAATGAAGTTGGGTATGTATCTAAACCGCAAATCCGGTCATGTCACTAGCTTAAAACACTTCAGTACTTCAGTAGCTCCTATCACTTTAAGAGCAACTTCTTTTGGGTCACTTGGTTGGCAGAAAATCCCTGACCTGAACTGTGTCCTTCCTACAAATTCAATCTCATTTCCCTCCACTTCTTGCCTTAAACTCTGGTAATACCAAAGAGATAGTTGTTCTCTGGCTGACACATTGCATCAGTTCACAGTCTGTACCTTTTCTGTCCTCACCTTTCTTCACTGTGTTGATACTTTGTCCCTTTAAGACTTATCAAGTCTCCTCTGGGAGGTGTTTGTTTACATGTCCTTCTGCTATAGTGAAATACAAGCCTGAGCATATCTCAATATTTGCTACGTTACATTGAATTTAACTAGTTACATGTCTGTTTCCTGCTGCAGACTCTAAGGATTCTCATTATGTCAGTTATCTTTACGCTTCCAGCACTCATTTTGAAATCAGAGTCATGGTACCAATAGAATTAACATATGTTGAACCAAATCGAGCATGTAACATTGTCTTGTTCTTTGACCCATCAACACTGCCTAATCTCTCAATTTTCTGTTGTGGCCTGGGAGTTTCCAGAAATTATCATCCTCTTTTCTTACATGAATCACTGAATTAAGCTACTAATAGCCTTCATAATTATAGGGCAGCAACACCCTTTATAAATGGCTGTTAACAAAAGCCATGTTGCTGACATTGATCTATTAGCAAATAACATTACACTGGCAATGCAGGTGGGAAAAATACCCAAGCATGAATTAGCTTTAAGTGCTAACATTTGCAAAAAATAATTAACTTGCAAGGAATGTTTGTGTTAAAGCATCTCAGTTATGTCTCATAGTAACTAAACTTGTTATTATTTGCATATGTAGAGTGTTTCTACAGTTTTTTTTAAAGACCTCAAGCAAGTTTTATAAAGTCAAAAAATAATTATAAAATTATTTCTCTATTTCAATCTAGTATGCAACATATTGCTTAGAGAGACTTTCTTACAGTTGTTATAAACTCAGAAAAAAATTATAGTAGAAATGCTGACATTCCTTTCACAATGGTGGTCCTAGCAGGCACCTCAGTATGACCAGCAGACAGTGCGGCCCCCAGTCTCCAATTTCCACACAATGTAGTGACTTTATCGGTACTCTCTGAAGCACAAAGCAGTCGATCTTTGTTGTCCTGTGTGCATTTTTCACTTCTTGGAACTGTCCCCCTTCAATCTTCCTGTGTGCCACCTACCCCTACATCCGTCTCAGTCTGTATCACTCTTCTTTACAATTCCTTCTGGGCTTCGTTTTATTACTACACTGAAATTGTATGCATAATTATGTGAAGTTGCTATGGAGATTCCGTGTTATTTGTTATGAGGAAAATCGATTGTGTTTGAGATAATTCTCCACACTAACGACTCAGGGATCCATTTTTTTCCCCTTATTTTCTCTGGGGTTATAACCAACTGCATATATTTGAATACCTATAAGCAAAAGTCATTTTATAAATAACACAACCAGAAAAGTTATTGAATTCACTACAAAGATGAAGCATGTTAGTGCAGCCAGGTCAATTTCTCATGATTTAGAAACAACTTTGAATGCGGTACTTTTTCGAATACCAGCTGAACTCTTGCCTGCATCCTTTAGGAAGAGACTCCAAAGAAGTTATTCTGCAATTACATCCCTTAACATTCCACCACTAATTATATGATCTATATTTTGGCTATATCATAACTTAGAAAATGTAATTCTGGAAAATGCGTTAAACTATTGTGCAAAATTAAGGGCAGATATAGAAAGCTTATTAATATAGAAAGCTTATTAAAAACCATTTATTTGCCCTTCTTCTATGGCACAGATTTACTGGAGGTGAAAGCTAAGGATGAAATTGATTATTTGACATTAGTCAAAGGCAATTCAGACTAAAGACTGTGTGCTGAACAACGCAAGGCAAATTTCACACCCCTCAACAAGGTCATGATTTTGTATCTTTCTTGCCTGACCTCCCCACTGCCAGCCTAGGATGGGCGAAATCCTGAAATATCACATTGATTCTCATTAGACAACTCACATGGATCTTTTTTGGCCTCTAGACTGGTAAAGCTGATCTCAGGATCATGACTGATTTTTGGAGAGAAACTTTCCTAATCAGCTGTAGGTGGAAGAGAATTTCGATGAATCCAATAGTTTGCCATCAGGAGAGTGGCATTCAGAAGATAAATAGAGAAGTTAGAGAAGTCGAATTTCCAGTTAAAGGCAGACCAATTATAAAACCAGTTCCTAAGCACCACTTTGTCTGAAAACACAACCAAGTTACCAATTTCCAAAACGACCAATTCCGAAAGAGTCTATGGTTTTTACTCAAGATGATTTGATACAATAGGTACCCAGGGAGAAATCCAACAGGAACAGAGATAACAAGTAAGGAGACGAGAGGGAAGGTGAATACAGCTAGAGAGACTGAGTGAGATGCTCTGGAACGGGAGATCACAGCCAGTGTTTGTATGTTCCTTTCAACAGTAGAACTGATATTATTTTGTATAAATCAGGACTGGTGAGTAACCCATAAAAGACTGAGGCAGTGAGGAGAAAGAACAAAAAGGGTGAGAGGAAGAAAGAGGAGAGGATAAACATAATGAAAATGCCTCCTCCCAGGCTGTGACAAAGGAAACGTAACAAGGAAGCCTTCAGAAACAAGCTTGACAAAGGGGAAGTTGGCATGTCAGCACGCTCATTGGAATTTTAGGTAGGCTGACAAAGGACTCCAGTCCAGTCAAGTATAGGGTAAGTCTGGACAGCGAGGGAGTCCTTTCATTGTCCTGATGGTAATGCAGTGAAGTGCCTTCCTCCCCGAGTTGAGAATTGTCCACAGTGGACATGCCAGTTAGTGTCTGACAAGGACAGGAGCAGGTGGGGAACCTTAGGGGATTGTTTTCTATACTCCAATTGGTTAGAAGGGAGAAATGTTTCCAGAAACAATAGAAGATCATTCATAGAGGAAAATAGGAGAAAACTTTTAGAAGGATGTGAATGGAAAATAAAACCAGCTTTAAAAGGCTGGCAAGTGGAAGATCAAATCAAATTAGAGCTGGGAAGGAACTGGAACCAATATATGGTTTGAGGGTCTTCTTATGAAAAAAAGACAGTACCCGCTCAGACGGAGAATTCGTAACCATCTCACACATGGTAGGTGTGAGATAACAATGGCTATCCTCAAACAGGAGGCAAGGACTCACTCTGGTGACTGGAGACTTCTTGCTGAGCTCTTCAGAGGCAGACAGGGCTCCTATCATATGGCTAAGCAGGAGTCTGGGTCTCTTCTTGGAGCATGTGTCTGAGATGAGAGGGAGGGCCTCACCCACCACACAACCAACGAATGCATCCTGCTTTTAACTTTTTTTGGGAGCCGTGATCAAAGAAGAGAAACTTGCAGTGAGCTCTCCTGTGGCATTGAAATTCTGCATAGAAAACTAAAGAATTTGAGAACCTAGGTAGTCATGTCCAGTTCAAGATTAGCCAGAAGGAGAGGGAGGATAGTTTGGGGAGTAAACAGCTGAATGTTTAGAAAAAGTCAAAAAGGTTTGGTTGTCTCAGTCAACAGTCCTTAAGCAGAACTGCAAATATAGATTCAGGGATTTCGTCAGTATCCAGGGTCATATTTTTATGGATCCACAAAATCTCAATAAATATCTTTAAATTGTTTATCTCATTTTAGTGGCATAAAAATGAATATTAATGGGCTGGCTCCATGGTGGAGTGGTTAATTTCACGTGCTCCACTTCAGCAGCCCGGGGTTTGCTGGTTCAGATCCTGGGCCTGGACCTATACACCTCTAATCAAGCCATGCTGTGGCAGGATCCCACGTAGAAGAACTGGAATGACTTACAACTAGGATATACAACTATGTACTAGGGCTTTGGGGAGAAAAAAAAAAAGGAGGAAGATTGGCAACAGATGTTAGCTCACAGACAATCTTCCTCATCAAAAAACAAAAAAAAGCATGGCTAAAAAAATGAATATTGTGAATGTATTCATAAATAACTTCTGACTAAATACTGCCATGTGGTCCAGTGTCTTTTGGCACTTTTGTTTATGATGTTCCTGTTAAAAGCTAATAAAAAGAGAACAGAGGTAGACTTAATGGATAAATGGCACATGCATGCAACAAATAAAGGCAAAGATAATATACTCACACATTAAACTAACAACCACTGTGTAGCTTGAAGGGTGAAAATTGGAAAGACCATTGGGCCATCATCCATTACAAAACTGTACATGGCAGCCAAACTCAACAGAACCTACTCTTTGAAATAAGTCAGATGGAAAAAGATGATTGCCGTATGACTTCACTCATATGTGGAAGATAAACAAACAAATAGAGAACAGATTGGTGGTTACCAGAGCAGAAGGGAGTGTGGGGAGGGCAAAAGGGGTAAAGAGGCACATGTATACCTTGACGGATGACAACTAGACTTTTGTTGGTGAACACAATGTGGTCTATACAGAAGTCAAAATATAATAATGTACACCTGAAACTTATATAATGTTATAAACCAAAGTGACTTGAATAAAATAAAAAGAACCTACTCTAGTGGAAAGACCACAGAAGACCACATACAAGTTCCAGGTCTAGCAAAGGTTTCAGCAAAACAGCACTATGTACCGTATTAAATTCAAGTCATATATTTGAATTTTATTGCTTTCACAGTTTTTAATTTGTAAATTTATTTTGGTTCTATAACTAAATGAGAATAATAAGCTTTAGTATGTGTAGAAGGAAGGACAAATAATCAAGGAAGAAAGAGAAACATAAATCTGTAAAAACAGTGTCGAAAAGTCCAGGGTAAGCCATGGCTTACAAAACCTCATGAAATCTACAAAGAGTGTTAGGTTAAGACTGTGTTTCGAGTCAGATGAGAACAAGGATGGGAGTGACTTATTGCTTGACACAGATGATGTAATGCTGCTAGAAGCAACGGAGAAAGCCAATCATTCAATTCCTATATTGCTTCCACCTTTCCTATCAAGGCAGATGAACTCCAGGTTGAAAAGAAGAGGAAAACATGAAGCCCAAAATTAGTGGAGAGATCCCAAGGGAGATTAGCAAACAGCTTTGCATAAATCCAAGTCTCAACAATAAATTACACTCTGGGTAATGAAAGGACCTCAGATGGGACCGTGGAAGCACTGTTGGCAATCTTTGGGGAATCGGGATGAGTCAGAGAGGGGCCCATATTAAAAGCAGGAAAATGTGGTTTGTTTTTTAAGAACATTTCAGAAAGTTTTTTCTTTCCAAAATCAAAGGAAAAAGCTGGATTTAGAAGCTACAAATCAGTTTGTAGGCTGACCACCCCCCGCCCCCAAGAAAGAACCATTTCTAGAATGCAATGTTTTAAAAGAGAGTATATGACAATTAGAAATCGATGGTCACTAGGAGTTACAGGGACGCCCTAAGAACAAGTCCCATTCACATCTTTTTGGAAAAAGGTGACAAGACTGAGAGGCAAAGTGAATCCGGATTTCTACTGAGTGTTTAATAAAATATTTCTTGATGACCAAGAAGCAAGATATAGAAATAGGGATTAGACGATCATTTTAGTTAAGTGAAATTGCAGAGGCAAACTATGGTGTTCTCTGCCTAACAATTGTGCCGACATGATGCAACAGGGGATCATGAAATGCCTGGACTTGGAGTCAGAAATCTACAGTTGAGAAACTGCTTTGCGACTGATTAGTCCGGAGTCCACAAATGCAGCCCACTACCTGTTTTCGTAAATCAAGTTTTACTGGAACAGTCATGCACATCTGTTTCCCCACTGTCTATGGCGGCTTTCGTGCCTCAGCGGCAGAGGTGAAGAGCTGCCACAGAGACCATCCGGCCCACAAAGCTAAAGAATTTACTGCTGGGCCCTTTACAGAAAAAGTTCGTCAACTCCCTGACTAGTCACATAAGCTAGAATATATTCTTTCTGATATTCATTTTCATCATCCACCTTAACAGAAATTGATAACTATAGCAAACGCATCAGAAGGTATCTAATGAAATAATGTATGGGAAAGCTCTTTATGGATTGTAATGTGCTATATGCATAGAAAGCATATCTTATTATAATCACTCTTCCTGTTCAAAGATTAATAGCAGTGCTTTTCACATTAAAGACATGCCAATATCTGGTACACAGGAGACTTTCAAAAATACTGAATGGACTTTTAGATGAATGGATGGATGGATGGATGGATGGATGGATGGATGATGGTGGCAACCACATCTTACTTAGTGGTAACTATGTCCAGGGACATAAAGAGTTTTAGACACAACAGCTCATTTTATCCTTGCAACAGACTTGGGACATTATTTACATTTTACTGCTGAGTAAAGGAAAAGAGATTTAAACAATAACAATATCAAGAGCAACAACCAATATTTATAAAGCTCTTACCATGTCCTAGCCACTGTGCTAAGTGCTTATTAAATGCTATTTCAGTTAATCCTCTCAAATGCTTCATGAAGTAAGTGTTAGTATCATCATCATTATTCCGTATTTATAGATAAGAACATAGAGTCCCAGAGAAGCTAAGTAACTTCCCACAGTCACACATCTGGTAAGCAGCAGAGCTGAAATTTAAAACCTTGTTTTCCTGACTCTGATCTGACCATCATATGCTGGCACAACTGATTTACATGAACAAGCCTAAGTTTATTAAGGATAAATGTAAAATCTGATTAGAATGACTTAAAATTAACTGAAATATCTGAAGGAACCTAATAGCAGTCCCTATGAAAAATATGTTTTTATTTATTTTTATTTATTTATTTATTTTCTTGAGGAAGATCAGCCCTGAGTTAACTGCTGCCAATCCTCCTCTTTTTGCTGAGGAAGACTGGTCCTAAGCTAACATCCGTGCCCATCTTCCTCTACTTTATAATGTGGGACGCCTGTCACAGCATGGCTTGACAAGTAGTGCCATGTCTGCGCCTGGGATCCAAACCGGCGAACCCCAGGCCACCGAAGCGGAATGTCCTAACTTAACCGCTGTGCCACCAGGCTGGCTCCCAAAATATGTTTTTTGAAAATGTTTTACACTGAGGCAATTTTAGACAAAGAAAAATTACAAAAGTAGTGTAGAATTCCCATTATATTCCTCACACAGCTTCCCCTAAAGTTAACGTGTTATATAAATATAGCACAATGGTGCGAACCAGGAAATTAACATTGGTACAATACCATTAACTAAACTAAAGATCTTACTGGAACTTCATCAGTTTTCCCACTAATATCCTTTTCCTGTGCCAAGATCCTGTCTCGGATCCCACTTTACATTTAGTTGTCATCTCTCCTCAGTCTCCCCCAGTCAGTAACAGCTCCTTGGCCTTTCCCTGGCCTTCATGCTCTTGACACTTTGGAAGAATAGTGATTAGCTATTTTGTCAAATATCTCTCAATTTAGGTTTGTCTGATGTTTTTTCCCTCATGATTGGACTAAGGCTATTTATTTTTGGCCAGAACATCCCAGAAATGATGCTGTGTCCTCTGTATCATACCAGGGGGTTCCCAACATTGGTATGTTTTATTATTTGTTTTAACGGAATACAGTCTCAGTAAGCTGACGTGTAGCCTAGTTATTAATACACACATGTGCATGCAAATACACACAAAATCTCACGAGAGTTCCAACTATATTAAGAAATTGTTGAGAACCACAAGCAAAAGTAGTATCAGTTCTACCTTTCTCTCCAATGGCTAGATTACTGGAATGAGCACCGGGGTGACAGAAGCTATGAGCACCCCAAGTTTACTTCCTGTTGCTCACTGTATTCCGACTAGTTGATGAAGCATGTTGACTGACAGAACTGGACACAATGTGTGTATCTGAACCCCAAAAGACAAGACTAGCTCGGATCATGCTCCAAATACTCACTCAGTGCCTACTATGTGTCAGGCTAGCCCCTGGTTGCCTGCCCCACCTGTGAGCCAGGCTTCTTGAATGATGGGCACTAGGAGAAAGATTTTTCCAGAATTCAACCATTATACTTGACAAAACAATAAAAAATATATGGCTTGATTCTATCATTTTGATTGAAAGACATAAGACCCTGAAAGCCAGGGGAGTTTATTTTCTCACATCTTGTTCACCACATAGCCAAATTCAAAACTGCAGCTGAAGGAAGAAAGAGCTTGCTGTGAAGATGTTGAAGACTGTCTCTCTCCTCACACAGGCATAATTACAGAGGCCTAAGGAGACTCCGTTGTTATTTATTGATCAGATTTCTGGTTTTCCTGGATTTCATCATTGTTTCCCTCATTTTTCTTGTTAGGTTTATACTGTCTGAAAACTATAGCTTCATTCAGTTTGAAACGTGTTCACTCTATGATTCAGTCATTGTGAGGGAAAAAGCCTTTAATAATTAAAGTCACAGAGGTGCCCCCCGCTGGCACTCTAGTACTCCTGTAAGATGTCCATCATCAAGATTTCTACAGAAAATGCCTCATTCAACAATATGCTCTTATTATTTCAGTTATAGACACTTTTCTGATAGCATACATTTAAAACACATAATAAAGGAATAGAAGGAAAAAAGAGTGGCTCATCTTAAAAATGAAAAACCTGCAGAAGTAGAAAAAAATAGTTTAGTGGACAAATTTTTTTTATAGTTCAGTTTTTGTAATTTTTGATAACCATTTTAAGTAACAATTTCCATTCTGAGAACCCTTCTTTATAATCTTGTATCAATAGTAAAAGAGCAAAGAAGATAAAGTCAGAAACTTGAGAATTAAAACAAAAATTGGTGATTAAAATCTTAAATATTTTAATTAAGTACTGGCGGCAAGAAACATCTGTTTTGATGAGCCCTCCTTTTCCAGTGCTTATTAAAATCATATGACACTTAAAAAAAATTACAGTATGCCAAAAATTTAACTAAAACAGTAAGGAAGCTTTATTAAACACTTATTGATTCAATGTCTCCTAAAAGTAAGACTTGAAGAGATTTTAAAGGGTCATATAGGGTGTAAATTGATATGATCTTTCTGGAGGACAATTTACTACTACATACAAAAGTTTTAAAGTGCATTTGCAACACTCCTACTCTCAGAATTTATCATAAGGAAATGGTAATACAAATATACAATAATATATGTGCATCACGGCTTTATTTATTATATAAAAAAGACATAAATGCCCCAAATAGGGATTGCTTAATAAATTTCAAGTCAAGTGATCCTCAACTCCCATACATTCAACCTTGAAATAACCTGGGCTTCCATGAAATCTCTTTACAATTCTTCTCATATGCTAAATGCCGGCTTTTGCTCATTTGACCAGACAGAAAAAATCTGAACAAAATAACAGCAGAAACATCAACAACAAAACTCTTCCCATCCATGGAAAGGTAGCACTCCCTGAATGATGTGGCCCGGTCACTGAGCTGCAGCGCTGCCTTCCTTGGTATCCGGGGGCCTAAGAAATGGTGGCTTTTTACTGCAGCTATTTCCCCAAACCAGAGCAGAGGGGACAGTGGGTGGGTGGAGAAGGGATGCAGCAGACCCGAGCACAGGCTTGCTCCCCATCAAGGCAGAGGGACTTGACTTTTACCTCAGCCACAGGTTGGTTTCCTAGGTAAGATTTTGTTTGCAGCTGTATTCTGAAGCCCTAAAAGAAAATACAAGTTTGAAAAACACTGCTGTAATGCCCAACACTCTTATTTTTTTTAAATGAGTATAAACCAGAAAAACAAGGTGCTGATTTTATTTATTTATTTATCTTTGAGCAGAAGATCAGCCCTGAGCTAACATCTAAAGCCAATCTTCCTCTTTTTGCCCGAGGAAGATGGTCGCTGAGCTAACATCTGTGCCATCTTCCTCTATTTTATGTGGGACACAGCTACAGCATGGCTTGACGAGCAGTGCTGGGTCCACACCCGGGATCCAAACCTGCGAGCCGTAGGCTGAGGAAGTTGAGTACAAAAAGTTAACGACTATGCCACCAGGCAGGCCCCAAATGTTCTGATTTTAGTCACAGGGACTGTAGCTCTTATAAGTTTACAACAGGGCTACAATCTCTTATCCAAAGCCCTTTGTACCATGCCTTTTGAAATTCAGAATATTTTGTATTTACTAGATAATTAATAGGGAACACATATTCTATGATGTACCTGAAGGACTTCGAGTGGCAATTCATAGTCAAATACATTCATATTTCTATAAATGCTTACACTAAATGAATTAAATAAAAGCCATAAGTTGCCTGATACCAATTTACATCAGATTTTTCTGCCAACTGAGTTAGGCCAAACCTTTAAAAAAAAGAAAAAAACCTTTTGACTTTTAGAGCTTTATGGACATTGGGATTATGGCTCAGAGACTGTGTGCTATGTGATGGAGACAAAGCTGGATTCATGAGGAGCTGGAAGTGGAGACCTCAGCGAAATCAAGTGCCCACTGAACTGAAGCCAGGCAAATGGAGATCCCATTAGGAAGGCAAAGAGGAAATGGAAAGATTCTGTACAACAGGTAGAAATAGCTCATCAAAGATGATAAATTGGGGATTATATATCCCTTTCAGCAATCAGTATGTATGTCTATTCCTACGTCATTCTCTAAAATACGTTTTTAAGAAGGGACTACGTATAACTTACTATCCATACAATGCCATAATAATTTGGGGAAGTGAAAATACGTCCACCTTATATTAAGTGGGAAAGGCTGCCAAGAAATAAGTATTTTTCCCATTATTAGATAGATAGATAGATGGATAGATAGGTAGATAGACAGATCTCTTACTCATGTGTGCACATGGATTAAAAAAACTCTATGTGAAATGATAAATTCCAAAATGTTAACAGTGTTTATCTCAGGGTAGTACAAATTCAGCTGATTTTTAATTTCTTCTTTGTTTCTGTATTATTTTGATATTTTTAATAATGAGAAAGTATTATTTTTGTGAACAGAAAAAGAAAAGCTCTTTACTTTTGGTGAAAAATGCAATTATTAGCATTTTATATATAATTTAGTCCCTCAGGACTCAAGTAATTCACCTAAGGTCACATTGTTAATTCGTAGCAAAATTATATTTGGACCCATGTCCTTTGACTCCTAGCTCTGTGTCCTCTCCATTTTTCCATGCTACATTTCAAAATGAAGCATGAGGTATGGTCCCTGTCTTGGCACAGCTAACGACTGAGTGGAGATAAGTAATATAGATAGGAAGCAATGATTAAACATTACAAGATGCTATCTACTTAAGTAACTGCTGCAAATCCTTTTGGAAGGTGGGGGGCACATATAAATCTCAAATGAAAGACAATGAAGTATAACATTACACCACACATATCACAAATCCCTATGAATCCAGAGCAGCAGAAGATAAGACTTTAGAAGTACCATAGAAGGCTTCATGGGTAAAGATGGAAATGTTTTCAAAAGGCTAAGATCATGGAAGATATTTCCACAAGGACATATCCAGACAGCATGACTGACAATTGACAGTAGAGATAAGACTTTATATGTGCTGGGGAATGGGGGAATGGGACGGGACAGGTGGAATGGGGCCAGATCATGAAAGGCTTCAAAAGCCAAGAAAAGGGTGGTTTAGATTTGATGTGGAAAGAAATAGGAGCCATAGGCAACTTTCATGAAGGAGACCAAGTGACAAAAGCCACTTAACTGGTATGAATGTGTAGGATGGGTAGACAAGGGGAGACTGGAGTCCAAGAGGCCAAGCACAGGGTTATGGAAGTGATGACGAGCCATGCAAAGTGACAAAGGATCTGAATTAGGAGTGGAAGTAAAAAGCTGAGTCACAAAGATCCAAGTTTGAATGAATGTCCCTGAAAACAGTGACCCTTTGACAGATACAGATGGTTTAATGAGGTTCACCATCTCAGAAGGGAGAGCAAAGAATCAAGAAAACATTGTGTTCCTGTTCATTAAAATTATACTATAACTATTTAGCTTTGTAGATTCAAGCACTGAGGCCAAGGGGCCAGGTTCAAACTTCCAATTTGCAATATAGTTTGATTCTGTTCTGAAGCTTAAATCATACTGTTCTCATTTCATGCAGCTCCCACAAATGCAGGGCTATGCTGAAAATAAGGAAGATGGACAAGTCAATACCAATTAAACGAAAACAACAATTAATAAAACAAGCAAAAATCCTCAAAATATGAACACTAGATCAATAGCACTTTCTTTGCATGTTCGAACAGGACCTCATGGGGCTTCAACAGTATTCAAACGTTTTCTTTTGATTTATTTGTAAAAGAGAAAAGAGAGATTATAACCGTAAAGGATGGACTAAAATTCAAGCAGTTGTGTCTGTTTCCTGTGTCTGCCTACGTCTTCTGCATTTTGTTTGAAGTGTTTTTTAAGAAATGATTCACCATCTTCATCCCATCTGCTCCATCAGGCATACCTTGTTTGGGTCAGAGTGGCAGGTTTAGCTGGGACCCCACTGCCTCTGAATCTTTAAATAGACAGTGCTTTGAATTTCATTGCAGAGATCAGGTGACATCCAAATCCACTTAACGGTTCACTGGTATGGTTTTTGATGTCATCGGAGACCTTGATGAAATTACAATCCTATTAGTCACGATGGGGGAAGACAGGAGACCTTAGGTGGCTAATGTTCCATTCATAACAAGAAAGAGACGTTTAGCATTTGTAAAGGGCATTGATTTCTGATAGTTCCCTGAAGAACAGGGCTCAAGTGAAGAAATATGACCAGAAAAGGCTCAGGAAAGAAATGATAGAAAAGGCAAGATTGCACTTATTCAAACAACTTAACACTGTGGACTTTTTACAACTTCGCTTGAATAAAAGAGAATAGAGTATTCTTGTAAATGTGGGCAGGAGGAAGGGCAGTGCGGGACAGGAAGGACATGCCTACGCAGAGATTCTGTTACTGAGAAATCTGGGAAATTTACACCAAGCCCTTGATTGATGGCAAGGAGGTGCCTCTAAATATAAAGGGTAAATGGAGGTTATATGGAAAGGGCTTTTAATCTGGGTGATAAATTGCCAGATTCAATTATGCTTAATGAGTCTCATCAATGCATAGCTAGACTCAAGAAAATAATAAGACCCCTTTCAGAACCTGGTATAAACAAATTAGAAGAATTAATAATAAAATTCCTATTAATGTGCATGCAATTTCAAGAAGCTAATTAAGTCAATTTTAAAAGTTTGACTAATATATTTTTAGTATTTTTAAAAAAATGCCTGATCATCAAAATGGGTTCATTTTCAGTTTGGGTTTTTTCACTCAAATATGTCCTATATAAGACGTAAAGGATTACATTTCTTTTGGTTAACTCTTCTCCAGGGAGAGCCCTGGTAAGAAGTTATGGGATATGACAAAGAGAGTGTCGCAGGCGCTAGAATGCTTAAGATGCTTATTGACCTGAAAGTAACAAATGAGATCCATTCAAGTGAATTTGCCAAGTCTCATAATACACCTCAGAACCAAATGGAGACTACAGGAAGACATGAATTTGCAGTCACCAGACTGGCAAAACATAAATCTTTTCTTCTCAGTATAGTCTCAGGTAGGAAATAAGAAGCAGGATCTGAAAACATCCATATGTGATTCAAAACAGAAGTGGTTGTCTCTATTAGTGAAGATCCTCGAACCTACACAAGAGAAAATCTGCTGGTTTTGCATCAACAAATATTTGTACAATGTACCATCAGTCGTGGATTAGAAATCAGACTCTCATTTCTTGTCATTAGGATTGTTTTAAGCCATCATTTTAAACAGAATCCCAATACTCAAGCGTATAATCAAAACATGTGGGAGATGAGAAAAAAAGTAGCCCCTGTTTTGTAGTTAAATCCCTAGGCGAGAAGCCACAATCAGACATCTGTGCTTAGTTAGATTTCCATGAAAACAAATGCCATGTGCTCCTTAATGCAATGGGAAATAGCATAACTCATGGTCTGCGAATGGCACCAAGGGGCATGGAGATTGCCTGCAATGATGTCCGCTTCAGAAGTTAGGAAGAAAGCTGTTTATAATATTACTAGATACTACGCGTAGTGTCTGGCATATAGTAAGCACTCAATAAATATTTCTTCAAATCTGAATGGAAGAGTGAGTTCCTTTATATACAATCTGCTATGTAAAGTTTGTACATCCTCTCTTTTACTATAAAAATAACATATGTTCTCATGCACATCTGCTTCAACTTCTGAATCAATAAAGACTGAGAGCCAATCTCTCCTCAAACATTTTTCTTTCCTGGGCTGCTAATGTGCTGCTCCCGCCTGGTTCTGCCTCCAAACCTCTGAGTATTTATTTATCGAGCTTCTCCTCGTGTCACTTGTTGCTGTCCTGATCCCATTCATTTTCTCACAAATTAATTGACAAATTCATGGCTTCAATTAATGCCTCTATGCAATCCTGCCCTCAAATATTTACAAACTACCATTATACTAGATTTTGTAATGGATGAAAAGTAGAATTAATCTAAGGTGTCTATCCTCAACATTATAATATAGTTTAGAAAGAAATGAATATATACATTCAAGGTTAAATAATGATTTTCAGGCCAAGTGAGTGAATAGACCCAGAATTAGAGAGGAAAGAGAGTCATGTTGTTGCTGGCAAAGGAGACGAAACTTGAGTTGGCCTTGAAGGATGAACAGGATTCACATATGGACATCTCAGAGAGGAGAAAGTATCAGGAAGGTCAACTATGATGAGCCAAGATTGTGGGGATGGAAAAGTACATGGCTGGTTTAGGGTCAGTGAGGAAACTACTGTGTCTGCCATGCAGGTTTCATTATAGGAATGATGAAGGATGTGATGGGCAGGCAGATGGACCCACTCTGGAGACACTCAAACGCTACATTGAAGAACCAGATTTTATCCCATAGACAAAAAGGAAC
This sequence comes from Equus quagga, assembly GCF_021613505.1. NCBI lineage: Eukaryota > Metazoa > Chordata > Mammalia > Perissodactyla > Equidae > Equus > Equus quagga. The sequence goes on from NC_060270.1 coordinate 77,950,220, forward strand.
TATGTGGAATTTTAAGCATGGAAGAGACAATAAAATTTATCTGCTCCTTATTTCCTACTGACTGTAGGGTACTTTATCAATATATCATCACTGCATGACTGTTCCAAAACTCATGTTTCTTTTCCCTATGTCCACTGGCTCAGCCGTTTCCGTCAGTGACAATGAGTATTCTTCTTGGATTCAAAGGCTGATGTCCTTGGACATATTTTTGATGTTTGTCTCCAGCTTCAAAATCAGTTAAAGATTCACTGACCAAAATCACCTTGCGGTGTTTTAAATAAGTTCAAATTCCTAGACCCTGTTCCAGACCAATTGAATCAGGACAGATTTTGAGACCTAGATTACTACCTGTTATACGATGAATAAAATTGTTGACCAATTGCTACTACTCTTCCTTCCAAACATCTTTCAACTTTCCCATTTCCCTTTAAGCCCATTTTATCACTGTAACTCAGAACTTCCACATCTTTGACCAGTTACTACCACAGGCAACCTTCTGGTTTAATACCAGCATTTCCTTTGTAGAATTCACTTGGGCTCTGGGAAAACAGCATAACTGTAGCTCAGTGGTGCCCAGAGGTTTCGGTCTAGTGATCCTGATGATGCAAACCTGGGAAGCTCAAATCAGGATCTGATAACTTAGCCACTCTGTGTGGATACAGGCCAGGCTATAAGTCCTTGTAGCAATCCCTGGCCCCTTAGACAAGCCACTGTCCAAGCAATTCCTCAGTGAAGATACCTCCTGATACAGCCCTCTTTGAGGTCGCTTTCACAGCCTAGTTTCAAGGCGAAGTGAGCAACAGCCATGTTATGATTTCAAAAGTCTCCTCCTCACCCACCCCAAATCACCACACCTCTGTGAACGTCTGAAATGTCTCTACCATGATTAGTTTCAGCTCAAATCTCCAAAATTAGATATTCCTTCGACTGACTTAAAATTTTCTCTCCTTAAATAAATTACATTTTCCAGAACTCTCTTAAGACTTAACTGTTATTTATAATATAGTATAAGTTAAAAAGAAAGTTCCTAGAATCAGGTTCTCTTGGGTTCCAGTCCTAATTCTTCTGCTTACTTTGTGTGATTTTGGTTATGGTATGTAAACTTTCCTAGTCTCAACTTCCTCGTCTACAAATTTGGAATAATAAAAATACAGCTTAGAACGTAGGGTTGTTGAGATGATTTACTGTATATATTTGTCAAAAGGCCTGGCACATGGTAAATACTCACTAATGTTAGACATTATTAGTATTCTGTTATGTTGTTATGCTTAAATCTTAGTGTAAAGGCATTTATCTAGTCCTTACTCAAGAACGTTGAAAAAAAAATGACAGAAAGGAAGTACAGAGGTAGGACAGTAGAAGTAGGATAAAGAGACACTGTCAAGGCTCAAATGATGTACAGAAAAGATGGGTGGTGTATGGACGAGGGGAGTAGATGCCAGACCTTGCCTATGTCATGATTTGGGGCAGGACTGGCCCTGCCTAGGGCATGACTTGTATGAGCCAGATTTGCTTTCTATGAAACATGAGATTTTGTTTGAGAAAGATGAGTATAGACAGGCTGGGAGGACACATATGACAAAGTGAGGACCCCTTTAGATTCTCTCAGGACTCCTGGACTTCACAGGAAATCCTCTTATTTCCTTGGGTGAAAAACATTTTTTTAATTTTCAAAAAGAATTACTTTAGGAGTCACAAAATATAGTAGTATATTTAGCAATGTCATTAACATGCTTTTATTGTTAAAGGACTAAATCATATGGAGAACTCAAGATAGATGACTATATTCATACGCATATCATAGACAAATTCCCTTGAAAGCACTAGCATAAGGGAAGGGGCACATAATATTTAGGTTCAAAGGCTATATAGGAAACCATTGTATTTGCTTTGTAGAAAAATAAACAAACAACTAAAAGTTGCACACTATTTATCAAACAGTTTCCCCCTTTGTGAACTTTACAAATATTAAGATTCTAGAAAATAAAAGAGGTAAACTGTGAAATGTAAATAGTAAAAAGTAATTAAGCAAACTTTTGTTTCCAGACAACAAAACTTCTATTTCCACTGTATGTCTCTCTTCCTTCTCCTCATACTACCACCAACTTGCACACAATTTATCCCTCCACATGCTTTATGTACAGATCTCAGTGATTAGCAAATCTGATGCCATCATTAGAAGCAAAATGAAAGAGATTTGTGTATAGAAGAAAGCACTCAGATCCTGGACCCGCCAAATTATTTGTTTAAACAAATAACTACAATTCACTTGGTCTTAGTTTCCTACATGAAAGTGAGAATTCAGTTGGGGCCCCTGATGGCAGGGTCAGTGTCCACTATTTCTTTGGGTTCATTGTCCCTGCAAAGAATTCTGGATGCCACACAGGGTGAATAATCATATGGAGCTGAATGGCTGGCCTCTCCCATCTCACAAGGTCTGGATTCTGTAAGAGGGCCACAAAGCTCTCCGACAATCATCCTCCAACCCATCTCATCAGTCACAAATCCCAGGGAAGGTGATTTAGAGGATTTTTTAGCAGCATGTGTAGGACCAGCTTCTTAACACTGCTGGCTGAACTTTGTCCTGCTTTCTTTTGGAAACCTCAGTCTTCCCACGCCCATACCTCTCCTATATCAAAGAAACAGCAGCACATGTAGGATCCTGACCACAGATCTGGAAGAAAGGAAATTCACCTTTGAGGTAAGTTTTGCTCCTTCTCTGTCTGCATCATACGAGGGCTCAAGGAAGGAGGCCTCAAAGAAGGAAGAAATTTCCTTCTCAACAGCATACTTCTCTTCTAGATTTGCATCTTCACGGAGAGTTGGTCCTACAATTCTTTTACCAACCCATCTTTCTTAGGCCCCTTCGAACTGAGTAAGTTCTCCTCGTTAGCTTCCCCACACTTTCAAACCTTTCTTAACTGAACTCACTCTATTTCCCTTCCAATGGCTATGAATTTCTTTCTTCTTCCCTTCTTTTACATCCCCTCTCCTACCAGCACCACCACCCATCACCATCCCATCTCCAGCCAACGTCAGGTCACACAGATGGCAAACCAATCACAAAATAAGCATAAAACCTACTTTTCTCTGTGCTGTTGCTCTTCAGGGAAAGGAGAATCATCTCCAAAGCACATTATAAGAGCCACACAACTGGAGATGTAATCAGCCTCAGGAAAATACTCATTAGACTTTCTGCCTGAGGCCAAATTAACTGTCTTTCCTCTGTTCAGAAATACTCAGAGGGCTCCTGAAATTCCATTAAGGGTATACCCCAAAGCCAACAGGCACTCTAACAACTGGATTTCAAACTCTTCTAAGTGGGACAACCCCAAATTCATAAATTCAGTCACTCTCTATCCCTATGCCCTTCTTACAGTTGGGGAACAGAGGGGCATACTGCCACAGCCCCACAGGGGATAGAAAGAAGTAGTGCTTACCTGGCAATGGGACAAATCCCTAAGAGGAACCCTTTTCAGGTGGAAAATTCTCATTCCAACTTCCACTATCATTTCAAATGGTAGACACTCATTCAAAAACATATTGCTCCCATAATCTTAGGCTGTCTTTGGCATTTCAGAGCTTACCTATCATAATGTCTCATCTTCCAAAATGGTATTATATTGGTATTCTTATAGGGTATCAGCAATGATAAAAGGAGACAAAAGTAGGCAGGAGTGGCCAGAACTGTGAAATGAGCCAGATGAAATGAATCTAGCATATATTTACATATCTGAAAAATAAATGGATAATAACCCAAAAACCAACATTTTTAAGAGTAGGCATGTAAATGAATACAGGAAATTTAAAAAGGGAAATGGATCTAATGTCCAAAAGACCAGCAGAAGCAGGGAATAGAGTGCTTCAGAATACGGTCATTAAGACCAGTCAGGGAGGTTGGCTCTCCAGGACCAGAGGCCTGGCTAGGCATTCAGGGAAGTGTAGTGATCCTCACCAAGAAGGGCCAGGCAATGTACTCAGGCACAGGTACAATAGGAATGAGTAGAAGGGTCAGAGCTTTGATGTCAGCACAAGGCGGGCCCATATTATCAATAAATACCCAAACAACATCTGATGAATGAATGAATGAACTAATTTACAATGAAGTAGATATCAGAAATGATGAATTATCTTCAATACATGACACTGATATCTCAAATTCAGTATACCCAAACCTAACAAAAATAAATGATTTATAAAGGCAATGATACTGGAAATCGGGAACAAATTCCAATATATGGTGACTGACATCTGAAACTCAGTATCTTCACATCCAACTAAAACCATGTGAGATGTGGTATCACTACTCACCCACTCACACAAACCGGGAATCTGGGCAACGTCCTCAACTCCTCCTTCTCCACCATTTGCCACAGTACTATGACACCAAGTTCTCCTGCATCTACATTCTAAATACACTTTAAATATATCCCCTTCTTTCCATCCTCATGGCCACTGCCATTAAATTTCTATCTTTATCAAGCCTCACCGAGACCCTTGCAAAGACTAACTGCGGTAGAAATAGCTAGAGAACTAGAATTAGAAGTGGAGCCTGAAGGTCTGACTGAATTGCTGCCATGTCATGATAAAACTTTAACAGATGAGGATTTGCTTCTTATGGATGAGCAAAGAAAGCAGTTTCTTGAAATGAAATCTACTCCTGGTGAAGATGCTTTGAAGATTGTTGAAATGACAACAAAAGATTTAGAATACTACAACAAAATGAGGAATAAAAATCACATGATCATCTCCATAGATGCAGAGAAAGCATTTGACAAGATCCAACATCCATTTATGATAAAAACTCTCAATAAAATGTGTATAGAAGGAAAGTACCTCAACATAATACAGGCCATATACATCAAACCCACAGCCAACATACTTAATGGTGAAAAACTGAAAGCCATCCCTCTGAGAACAGGAACAAGACAAGGGTGCCAACTCTCACCACTCCTATTCAACATAGTACTGGAGATGTTGGCCAGAGGAATTAGGCAAGAAAAAGAAATAAAGGGAATCCAGATTGAAAAGGAAGAAGTGAAACTTTCACTATTTGCAGATGACATGATTCTATATAAAGAAAACCCTAAAGAATCCACCAGAAAACTATTGGAAATAATCAACAACTACAGCAAAGTTTCAGGGTACAAAATCAATTTAAAAAAATCAGTTGCATTCCTATTCACTAACAATGAACTAGCAGAAAGAGAAATCAAGAATACAATCCCATTTACAATTGCAACAAAAATAATAAAATACCTAGGAGTAAACTTAACCAAAGAGGTGAAAGATCTGTACACTGAAAACTATAAGACATTTATTGAAAGAAATTGAAGAAGACATAAAGAAATGGAAAGATATTTCACATTCATGGGTTGGAAGAATAAATGTAGTTAAAATGTCCATACTACCTAAAGCAATCTACAGATTCGATGTAATCCCTATCAGAATCCCAATGACATTCTTCAAAGAAACAGAACAAAGAATCCAAAAGTTTATATGGAACAACAAAAGACCCTGAATAGCCAAAGCAATCCTGAGAAAAAAAGAACAAACCTGGAGGCATCACAATCCCTGACTTCAAAACATACTACAAAGCTGTAGTAATCAAAACAGCATGGTACTGGCACGAAAACAGACCAACAGATCAATGGATCAGAACTGAAAGCTCAGAAATAAAACCACACATCTATGGACACTTAATCTTTGACAAAGGAGCCGAGAACATATAATGGAGAAAGGAAACTCTCTTCAATAAACAGTGTTGGGAAAACTGGACAGCCACATGCGTAAGAACGGAAGTAGACCATTATCTTGCACCATACACAAAAATTAACTCTAAATGGAGCAAAGATTTGAATGTAAGACTTGAAACCATAAAACTCCTAGAAGAAAATATAGGCAGTACACTTTTTGACATTGGTCTTAGCAACATCTTTTCGAATACCATGTCTACTTGGGCAAGGGAAACAAAAGAAAAAATTAAATGGGATTGCATCAGACTAAAAAGCTTCTGCAAAGCAAAGGAAACCATGAACAAAACAGAAAGATAACGCACCAACTGCAAGAAAATATTTGCAAATCATTTATCAGACAAGGGGTTCATCTCCAAAATATATAAAGAACTAATACAACTCAACAAAAAACACCCCACAAACGACCCAATCAAAAAATGAGCAGAGGACATGAATAGACATTTTTCCAAGGAAGATATGCAGATGGCCAACAGAAACATGAAAAGATGCTCAACATCACTAATTATTAAGGAAATGGAAATCAAAACTACGATGAGATATCACTTTCCACTGGTCAGCATGGCTATAATTACCAAGACAAAAAATATCAAATGCTGGAGAGAATGTGGAGAAAAAGGAACCATCATACACTGCTGGTGGGAATGCAAATTGGTGCAGCCACATGGAAAACAGTATGGAGATGTCTCAAAAAATTAAAAATAGAAATACCATACAATCCAGCTATCCCATTACTGGGTATTTATTGAAAGAACTTGAAATCAATGATCCAAAGAGATTTATGCACCCCTATGTTCATCACACATTATTCACAATAGTCAAGATGTGGAAGTAACCCAAGTGCCCTTCTACAGATGAATGGAGAAAGAAGATGTGGTGTATATATACCCAATGGCATACGACTCAGCCATAATAAAAGACAAAATTGCCCCATTTGCAACAACATGGATGGACCTTGAGGGTAGGATGTTAAGTGAAATAAACCAGACAGAGAAAGACAAATACTGCATGATTTCACTCATATGTGGAAGATAACAAATACATGGATAAAGAGAACAGATTAGTGGTTACTAGAGGGGAAGGGGGTTGAGGGGGTGGGCAAAAGAGACTAAGGGGTACATATGTACCCCGATGGATAAAAATTAGGCTACTGGGGGTGAGCATGATGATGTGCATTCAGGAATTGATAAACAATAATGTACACCCTAAATGACACAATGTTATAAACCATTATAATCCTAGTAAAATTACTTGGGAAAAAAAGATTTAGCAAATTACGTAAACTTAGTTGATAAACTAGTAGCCAGATTGGAGAGGATTGACTCTAATTTTGAAAAAATCTCTGTGGGTAAAATGCTATCAAATCATATTGCATGCTACACATAAATTGTTTGTGAAAGGAAGAGTCAATCAATGCGGCAAACTTCATTGTGGTCTTCAAGTAAGTAAGAAACTGCCACAGCCACCCCAACCTTCAGCACCCCAGTCAGTCAGCAGACATCAAAATCGAGGCAAGAGCCACCACCAGCAAAACAATTATGACTCGCTGAAGGCTCAGATGAAGGTTAGCATTTTTTTAGCAATAAAACATTTTTTAACTAAAGTATATACATTGCTTTTTCAGACACAACACTATCGCACACTTAATAGACTACAGTGTAGTGTACCCATCACTTTTATATGCACTGGGAAACCAAGAAATTTGTGTGACTTGCCATATTGCGATATTTGCTTTATTGCAGTGGTCTGGAACAGACCATACATGTTACATGCGATAACTCCAAGGTATGCCTGTAAAAAAAATCCTACAGGTGAGTGCCTTTTCCTTTTTTTTTGAGTCATCAGAATTTGTTCCTATACACTGGGTTCTCTCATTCATCTACAACATCCCATGGGAACCCATATATCTCTGTTATCCCTTATTTTAGCCTAACACTGCCAAAATAGTACAAAATCAAAATAGGAAATTTACCACAAAACCCAACATTACTATTAATTTTAAAGCCAAACATTAATTATTTGGGATTAGCCAAAGTTTCAAATTATTAAGTATATCAGTGGATTCTGAAAAGCAAATGAGCAGAAATCAGTACAGTAAAAATGTTACAAACCTTTATTAAATTTTTGGTGAATGCTGCAGCACAGAATCTTGCCACCAACTAGACTACTTAAAATTCACTGAGCAAGCAAGAAGGAATAAATTATTCCCATGACTATCCCTCACCTGGACCAAAAGTGGGGAGGAAAATCAAGGAGAACACACTCAATAAAAGTATTCCATGAAAAGAACCCAGAGGTAGAGAAGAGGGAAGTTAGAAAATGAGTTTAAGCAGTACCTTCAATTTCTGCCCAGCTGGGCATCCAGTTCCTCCTTATTTTTCTGGGAAGAATTCACAGGCCACCTACCTGTGAGGTTTAGAGTAAAGGCAGTAGTCTTAGTGTTCTAAAGAGAGCATGACATATGAGGACAGCTGATCTATAGGAAGACAGAAGGCATGAAGCGTACTGAGAAGAGGGAGATGAGAGCTGGACTGGGCTAGTGACAGAGCCAGGCAAAGTGTAGCCCCCAATCTGGCCTTGGCATCCTGAGTCAAGTGAAAGCTCTGACTCAGGCAAGGGAGCAAGACAATTGGCCAGTGCCAGGCCTGCTTTCACAACCCGCTCCGATCATCCGCAATCACAGGGGATCAGGCTTGGACAAAAGCAGGGTTTCCCCAAGTGTGTTATACGTACCACTAGGGTTTTGTGGGATGATTGTAGGCAGTTCACAAAAAACATACTTACACCTTCACAGCTATGTATTTATTTCAACATATATTAGGAAAAAATAAAAATAAATAAAACTAACCTTTTATAATAGTTTTATAAGGAAACTAACGCCATAATTCATTATTATTCTTGCTTATGGTTATGGTAAATTTAAAAAAGAGTTGATATAAAGAAAAAATTATAGGTAAAGTGAATGGTAGCACAGATCTTCCTAATATATGGAAAGTCGTGAGGATTATACCCAAAAACTAAAGTTCAGAAAAATCCAAACTTAACCAAAGAGAAAGATATGGCCTGTCAGTGGAATGAAAAACCTAATACTAGCATTAAAATGATACTCTAAGAGACATTTTTGTTTGCTTTTTAGGTAAATTACAGACACAAAACAATCTGACTTCTTATGTCAACTCTCAAATTTTCACTGAATAACCAGTTTGGAGAATCTGAATCCAACTTTTTAGCTCCATCTGCCAGTTTTTGCACCTAATTGCCTGAAGTCAGATTGGAAGGGATGACTTCCATCCAAAGCGTGCAAATCCAGGCAGGGAGTGTGGGACTGAAGAGCGCCAGGTGTAATTAACCTGCCCGCCCTTCCTTGTTAGGCCGGGTTGTCCCAGCACAGGGAGCAGCCCACAGCTGCTCAAAGGGTATCAGAGGCAGAGCAGCAGCAGGGTGTGCCATGTAACAAACTAATTGAAAAGAACGAAACCTCCCTCCGTTCCATCTCTCTCTCATTCAGAACATCTTAATTGCAGAAAGGCCAAGCTCATTAAGTGCTACTCAACTATTTTCAGAAGATTATCAAGTATTAAATTTAAAACCTATACAGTCTTCATGCTTCCTGATAAAAGTTTGCAGGAGTATTTTTCCAAAAGCCTAACCTGGAATGATTGTGGTGTGGTGATTTGTTAAGGAGCTTATCCTACCCATGCGGATGTGAGCAATTTGTTTCTAATTATTTCAATAAACGAGCTTTAAAAGAAATCCTAAAAATAAAGTAGCATGCCACAGGAAAATAAATCCTGGTGCTCTCAATATCCAGATACTGTAACCAGGCTATTAAGAGCCGCCTCGTCAATAATGGCAGTCTTTGTATAACGATAGAACTCTATCTACATAATACGCCAATGGTGCCTAATGCAAATAGGGTTTACATATAACATCAGTTGAATTGCAGCATGAATTCATATTCCACCTTTGCATTGGTCAAAAAACATTATTTCACACTCCAGTGCTCTAACAAATAAATTAATAAAGCTCACTGCTTTTCCTGTAAATCCCAATGTGCATCTCTCTCTCGGTTCGAAATAACAACTTCTTAGTCTTGCCCTTGCATGTCCTTTGAAGCATTTATGGAGAAAGAATTGTTTTCTGGACTGCCCCACCCAGCATCTGACCTCCAGATGTATTTCACCAAACTGGATTCTGGCCAAAGGTGGGGAAGAAATCTCAGGGCTAGTGATGGTCTCATCCTCTCATGTCAAAAGAAGGGAGGAAAGTTACCAAGGGTTTCTTGTTCTCGTTAAAAACTCGCAAAATACCAAGTCTTATCTTTTTGAAATAAAATTGCAGTAAAACACCCAGGCTCTTTATTTCACTCAGATTGCCAGCTCAATGTGGGCAGGAACCATTTCCTTCTCATTGATTCACTTTTGTATCCTGCCTGGCACACGCAGATGGTCAATACCTGGCAGACTGTAGGTGGTCAATAAATAGTTATGAACTAGATGAGTAAGCATAATTAATATTACATTCCAGACCTGAGAAAATAAGACACTGTGATGTCAGGACACTTCACGGTGCAGAGAAATGCATCAATCATATTTACCAGAAATCTCATACCCATCTCTGTGTAAGACATTCTGTGAAATGGACAAAAACAAAAATTGGGATTTATGGTCAGATGAAAGGAACCAGCCCAACACAACTAAAACACTAGCAAGGAAATAAACAAATGTACTTATTTGGAAAGATGTTCAAAATAATATATGGTAAGGATCAAAAAGCAAAGGGCAGAAATATGAGAGAAAAGGGGAGAGAGAAAATCTTTACTCTTGGCCCCTCTGAATCTCTTCCTGTGGAACTTACAATCTAATTTTCCCTTTTAGAAAGGAAAAAATATGTTTATTTGTTTTTTCCCTCTAAAATATTTATTTGTATATTTATGTGAATACACAGACAGACAGGATTTACACAAGCACAGGAAAAAAGCTAAAAGTTCACAGCAAACTGTCCAAACTGTTTAATGATGTTATTGAGTCTGAGGAGCAGGTTTGGGAGAGGATATTTTTCCAGTTTCTATTTTATGCATTTCTGCATCGTCTGAATTTCTAACACTGAGCTAGTATTATTTTTATAGTTAAACAAAACAATTGAAGTTTTAAAAAGAAAGTTACAATTAAGTAACTACATTTTGTGGTATATATTGTGCGTTCTAGGAGCTCAATAAAACTGTCTGGAACGTAATTAACCAAAGACCTCCATAAACTAGTATTTTTTTCCTGCGTTCTACTCTTAGGTGAAAAAAGCTAATCATAGAAAAATAAATTCACATCGAGAATTTAGAGAGCAGTATTAATTATCAAAAGTAAGCAGGTTTAGGGTATGACTAACTACAAAACATTCATCTCTTTTAATTTATCTACCTCCATCTTTGCTGGTGTACAATTAGTAGTGCTGGCTAGACCTTTGCTATTCTCTATGTGGGCCCAGACAAGCAGCTTGTCAGAATCTCAGGCCCTGCCCAGACCTACTGAATCAGGGTCTCTGGGAGTACAGTCCAGGATCTGGGTTTTAACAAGACCACCAGCTGAGGTGGATGCACATTAAAGTTGAGAAGCTCTAGTTTAGAAGACTAACTCTAAGTTCCCGTATGATTCTCAACCAACAAAGATAGATTCATTTCTGTTAGACTGTCCTTTTAAAAACAGAAAAGTAAACACTTAACATTTTCTGCAGGAAGTGCAAAACAGTATTAACCAGTAAACAAAATGAACTGGTCATAAAGTCAACCCCCACCTCTTATCCCACCAAATAGTTGGGAATGACATGAGAACTCAACACAATGAAAGATAGTGGAAACCGTCAGCTCCAGAACAAGTTTGGGAAAGTATAATCCCACAATTACTTATTTTAACCACCAGATAGTGCTCATGAATCAGCAGGACAGACATAGACACCAGATCTCAGAATTGGGATGACAAGGTATGGCGCTGATGATGCTATGGCTCCCTATCCCATACCGACAACAGACATCACCAATCAATTATGGCACTTTCTCCTCCCAGCCAAGATGCTGTACCAGAATCCTTCTCTTGTTTTTTTGAGGAAGATTAGCCCTGAGCTAACTACTGCCAATCCTCCTCTTTTTGCTGAGGAAGATTGGCTCTGAGCTAACATCCGTGCTCATCTTCCTCTACTTTTATATGTGGGACGCCTACCACAGCATGGCTTTTCCCAAGTGGTGCCATGTCTGCACCTGGGATGCAAACCAGCGAAACCTGGGCCACCAAAGTGGAACATGTGAAATTAACCGCTGTGCCACCAGGCCAGCACCCAGAATCCTCCTCAAGAGAGCACCACAGTAACCAGGGCCCATGAATCAAAGTCAGCATTTAAGAAATGTTTCTCCATCCCTATTCAAAAATTCCTAGAAATGATAAATAACCTGATTAAAGGATGATTAATAAAGGACAGATGGTTTAAGGCCCTATTGGGTGAGCAAACCAAAATGGCCAAGAATTACTCTGCGTATCTAGAAATGTATTTATCTCCATTCCCCAAACTGTTTCACTAGTGGAGATTGAGATTAGGAATTAGAATCAATGAGATTCTCGAGCCAGAAGGACTCTTACAGGCTATCTAGTTCCACTGATTGTCTCACCCAGGAGGAAATTTTGATCTTGAGAAATTGCAATGACCAAATCACACAGCTAGTTATGGCAGAGCCCACCTGGGAATCAATTCCACCTAAACATGATTTCTCCCACTGCACCAAATGGTTCCTAAAGCCACAGTAGCCACTGCTAGGATAAACTGGGTACAGATATGCATATGGATTTAGAGATAGAGAACCACATCATGCCCTAGTTTTAGAGGAAAAAAAACTTGTGTAATGGCCGACCATGCTCCTTGGGACAAGACAGCAGCCAGCCATCACGTGGAGTCAAGATAAGCTACAAAAGTGAAAGTTCCTCCAGGGGGCGCTGCACAGCTACTTCTAGAAGCCTTGTGTGGGAGGGTATCAGGAAGGAATTTCACAGGTCAGGTTTGAGGCTGCACTTCCAGAACATCTCTTCCCCAGGTCGCCCAAAGATACTCAAACATCGCATTCAAAATTAAACTCATGATTTACACAGTACACCCGTGTCAAAGCAACAACAACAAATGTAGTCCTCTTCCAGTACTTCTCTGTTGGTAAAACCTCTATTCACACAGTTACGCAGGAGTGAAGGCTAGAGGTCATTCTGACTCCTCCCTCTTCCTCAATCTCAAATCCAATCAACATCATCATAAATTGTCTACCTAGATATCTTGGGAAGCATCCACTTCTCTCTATCTTCCCTATTACCATGATAGTCTTAAATACTGTTATCTCTTGCCTAGACTTCTGCAATAACTTATTAATTGGTCTTCTCACATTTATGACACCCCTTTCCCCATTCTGTTCACCACACGTGGCCAGAGTGATTTTTTTTCAAGTCAGAATTCTGACTGTCACTTGCCTCCACTTAAAACCATTCCATAACTTCTCATAAGTTTTAATATGACACTCCAATCCCTACATGATCTGACACCATCCATCTTTCCTGCCTCATCCCTTAATTCTCCTCTAACTGTCTGCACGCCAGCACACTGGTCCTCTCACAGGTCCCTGGCTCTTTATGATTCCTTTCACCACAGGACCTTTACATATGCCACTTCTTTCTGGATCCTTTTCCATGCTTCACATCTCAGCTCTAGATTCACTTTCTCAAAGGAGCCTTTTCAGATTCCCCAGTGTAGGTCACTTCTCTGTAATACACTCTCACAGATAAGTATGTCTTTTCTTAGGAGAACTTGCATGAGTTTATAATTATACATTCATTAGGTCATTGTCTCCTCACCCACCACCCTGGCTCACTAGTCTGCAGACTCCATGGAACCAAGACCTCACCATTTTATCTTCAGTTCCTAATCAAAAGCTGACACAGAGTAGACACCAGGAAATATTGAATGAATGAATGAATGAGTGAATGAAAACTTGAAGGCCTGGTGTTTAAGGTTATGCCACTGCTTATGATGCAACTAGTATCATAATCACTCACAGCTTCCAGGCATGTATGAAAATGATATATTCTTGGATTTCTGAAGTAAAGTAGCTCCTTAGCTGTATCAGTCATTCATAGAGCTCACCAGCATATTTCTGCAAAATGGCTTGTTCTTGGGAGCATTGTACATCCTAAGATCCAAGCCAAGCCATTCCTCTGGGTTAAGATGTGACTTCCATGATGTCTTATGTCTTGTCATCTCAGACTCATTCTCTCACCCAGGCATCAGCCTCATAATTTGAGGCAGAGACGCCAAGTACATAGGTACCCAAGTGTCTCAGGTAGGGGATAATGATTAACCTGGGGACTGTCAGAACATACCAGAGGGCAGTTCCTAATGCTCTGGTATTTATTAGAGATTCAGCATAAAGCACATCAGAGAACACAAGGTTCTCCTGCTCTATATCATAGTCTTGCAGCAGTTTCTAACATCCAAAGCTGATAATTAACTATACTCACTGGACCACATATTTCTGAGGTATGCCACAGCCAACTGGATCACAGTGTTCTCAAGAGAGTTGAAACAATTAGAATGCGTAGTCCCGGGCTTGCTTATATATTCACATGGATGCAGGCTCTCTCTCTCCTCTACCCCACCCTTGTGCTCTCCCTCTCTCTCTCTCTGTTTCTCATTTGCCAGAGAACTCCAATGTTGAGCAATGTACTAAATTCTTTTCACACCAAATTACTTTGCTTTCTCAGAGTGAACATCTAGTGGCTTGTTCTTTCAACAATAGAATCCTGAAACCAAAATTAACCTTCAGAATGCGTTGAGCCAACAGTATGGCTTCCAGGTCACGAGATATTCTAAGTAATATCTTGATGAGAACAGTTCTCCTATTGGGAGAATACCTGAAGCATCTTGATCAAATCCTCAGCATCGAAGCAGCCTTCAACCTTACCTCCAGCATATACCCATCACTAGGAATGGGAAGCAACACTTACCTGGTGACACTTGCCCATCAGTAAAAATATGAAAGGAAATTAGGCTGTGTCCTGTGGATATTTAATGGCAGCCAGGTCCACTGTTGTCAAAACCTATATCTCACAGGATAAGTCTGTACTTGTTATACTTCAGGCCCCAAAAGGGGGAAGACTGCTTCCAGTGGCTTCTATTTTACAATTGGAGACTATTTCAACCTCTAGGGATGTCTTGGATACCAGTCGGTGATGACTAGTCCCTTGACTTTTTGGTTTACTGTACCTATTATGTGCATAACAGAGAGGACACAAAGCTACATGCACGTGGCTGAGGCCTGCAGGAACCCAGACCTGTTTCCACACTAGTTCCTCCTCCTCATCCAGCTCCTCAGATCTAATTCTTTCTTAGACCATGATCTTTGCCTGATTTCTTATAGAGTATGCTCTTTCTAATCTTAATATTCTCTTTTTCCTAAATCTACAACATTTCTTGGTTTTCTCTTGTCTCCTTCCCATTCTGCCAGCCAGGGCTCCCACCTCCTCATTACTCTTTCCAGCTGACTCTTATTTCCTCTAGAGTAGTAGTTCTTTTTTTTCTTGATCAGCATAATAGCTTATTTTATTTCATTAATTTTTTTATTGAAGACACATTGGTTTATAACATTATATAAATTTCAGATGTACTTCATTATATTTTGATTTCTGTATACACTACATCATGTTCACCACCACTAGACTAATGCCATCCACCACTGTGCTTATGTGCCCTTTTACCCCTTTCACCCCTACCCCCATAACCATCAATCTATTCTCTATACCTATGTGTGTGTTTGTTGTTTTAATCTTCCAACTATGATGAAATCATATGGTGTTTTCAGCATAATTGCCATCAAGGTCCACCCATGTTGTCACAAAGGGCAAGATTTCATCTTTTGTATGGCTAAGTATTCCGTTGTGTATATATACCACATCTTCTTTATCCATTCATCCATTGATGGATACTTAGGTTGTTTCTAAGTCTTGGCTATTGTGAATAATGCTGCAATGAACATAGGGGTGCATATATATTTTCAAATTAGAGTTTTTGTGTTTTTTGGATAAATACCCAGAGGTAGAATAGCTGGATCATATGGTAGTTCTCTTCTTAATTTTTTGAGGAATCTCCATCCTGTTTTCCATAGTGGCTGCACCAGTTTACATTCCCACCAGCAGTGTATGAGGGTTCGTTTTTTTCATATCCTCTCCAACACTTGTTATTTTGGTAGTTCTTAACTCTGGCTGCATCATGAAATTGCTTGCACAATTAAAAATATACACACATGTGTGAGCTAAGTCTAGGTCCCATCCCAGAACAAATAAGTCAGATCTCTGGAGAGTGGGGCTTGGTCACTGATAATTTAATTTTTTAAAGACTCTTTTGTGATTCCATTGTCTCCTCAGGGATGAGAACCACTACATTAAAACTCGTTTACCTTTTAACTTTTGTTCACACCTTCACAATTTATTTATGGATAATTTATTCACTTTTACATATTGAAAATTTCATATGCCCCAAGCATTGTGTTGGGCCCTGAGAATGCCTAGATATATAGATATGTCCTTTTTTAGGTTGATGTTCTGAAAATTTCTGCCCTCGGCCTCCACGTTCTTCTCACCTGTATCCCCTTTCCCCTTCCCCCACAGAGCTCTCTGTCTCTATTGTAATGTCACCTACCATCTACTTCCTGAGAGTCCCCAAGTCTAAATATTCAGTCCAGACATCCACCTGATATTCAGACTACCATATCTAACTACATATTGGACATGTTGACTTGAATGTTCCATGGACAAGTCAGACTCAACATGTCAAAAAGAATGTTTTGACTTCCCCCTGAACCCTTCTGCATCCTCTTAATTGATGGCCCCATCATCCATCTGGTCACTCAGGTTTCCATCCCTCTCTCCTTAACTCCCTCGTCTCATTCTCTAAATTTGTTGTTGTCTCTAAAACATTGTATCCATCTACACAGCCAGTCCTCAGTGCCCTAATTCAGATCCTCATCATTTCTCACTAAGGCTGCTGATGGATCGCCCTGCCTCTATTTTGCTAGCTACAGTCCCATCTTCAGAAGAATCACTAGAGTAAACTCTTTAAAGGGGAAATTGGCTCATACCACTGGTTTTCCTTTGCTCACAAGTGAAATTTAAGGTTCTTAACCTGGCACACAATGCCCTCCAAGATCTAACCCTATGTAACTCTCCAGCCTCGACTACAACGGATTACTAACCCATGATGAAGGCTACAGCAATGCAAAATGGCTTACAGATTCCCTTTGTGAGCTAGGCTCTTTCTAACCCCCATCCCCATAGCTTTGCTCAGTCATCTCTGTCAGCAAAACTCACCCCCCACATACACACACTCTTTGTTTGATTAATGGTATTGCCATTATACTAAGTGCACATCCCAAGTATGATACCACTAAAAAAAGGTGTAATTACTTATCTTTGTTTCTGTCTTCTCCATTAGATGGTGAACTCCCTAAAGACAGAGACTATGACTATACCCTTATTGTTCTTGTCGTTTTTTTCCTTTATATTTTCAGGACCTATCCCAATGGCTGGTACGTCTCAAGTGCTCAGTAGCTATTTATGGAAAAAATGAATGCATAAAGATACAGCTGCCTCACCTTAAGAAGCTTACAATCTAATAAATTTATTTTAGCTTTTATATTCATTTATCAAAGTCCATAATTAGTTTCTTTTCTCTCAAACTCTTAACATGTACCCTAAAGGCCCACCACACTCAAAGATAAAGAAGACAATTCAATTCAGCATTGGGAGACTCTAGCTTGCTATAAGTTTACAAGAATATGGAGGGATCATGTATATTATTAAATCATGACTGATTTACAATCAGACAAATAATGAGACTGTCTGCTGAATCAAGAGCTATTGACTGAACTGACAGTTCCACATTCAAACTAACCAGCTCTTTTTGGAAACTAGAATTTTGGATGTTATACCAAAGATGTAAATGAGTGAAACAGAGCTTTCCGAGGGAGGAATTACATGTTATGCTTATGTTATTAGAGATTTGAGTGGAAACCATTGAGCCATTGAGTAATAAACTCAGTTTGACCTTGTCAAAATCCTCCATCCGGCAGCATTTTGAGGACCTGTTGGTCTGCCTCTTTGTTCCAAGTTGTTTGAAATTTAGTTGAGCACATGAAAGCTTTCAGTTATCAAAAATATGCTTATATATGCACATTATTTCACGTTCATCTGCACCTGCCTAGCAGTCCTCACCAGAGGCCCTAAAAATATTCAGAAAACCACTGAGGTGTGAGCAATAGTTAATAAAACATTCTTGCAGTTTTAATTGCAAACAAAAAACCAAGCAGGTTTCAACTCTATAAAATGGATCTGGAATATCCAGGGAACTGCTACTGTTTATAGGCACACATCAATTATATTCATCTTTCACGCTGAGCTAGCACAGCATCACAGATTGATATATAAAGCTAGCAGGTTTCAATATTTATAAAAAAAAATTAGTTCTACTACCTATTTCAGTAATCTTGTGTAACCCAGCCTCCAAAACAACCAGAAATGAATAAATGATAACTTTACTCACCCTTCCCACCATGGGGATCTTTTCTTCTCTAAGTCATCTTCCTATCTATGAAGTAAAACAAACAACTACTAAGAACCTCGGTGCTATAAATATTGGGAAGGAAAATTGATCTGCTTTGTCCAAAGGCCATTAGCACTAGGATGGAATCAAGAAGCAAACCAAATACCAAAGGTTCTCTTTCCTTCTGAGCTTTTACTGCCAAGAAACAGGATGAAAGATGACATAAGAGAGTTCTTAACAGGGATCTTGGTCCCCATTTTCTTATTCCTTCATTCAACCCTATTTCTGACCAGGCCTCATACTGGGCACTCAGCACACAAAGACAAGTTAGAAAGAGCCCTGCCCTCTTTTCGTATAACAGATGATTTGCATAAGCAATCAAACAATTTCGTAAACATGAGGATGGAGACATGCATTCTTCATTCACTCTTTCAACAAATATTCTGGCTTGACTTTTAGAAGTCAGACTGTACTAGGCAAAGTGAACTAAATCCAGGCCGTGCCTTTGAATTGCTTGTAGTAGGTGTTCAGACAGTAAATACACAGTTACAGAATAAGTAGCAAGATCAGGCTATGGTAGGCCAAGTGCATGGAAGCATCTAGCAAGGTCTCCAACTCAGACGCAGGGGTGAAGGAAAACTCTGAGGAGATGGACCACCTAAGACAAAAGCTAAGAACGGACATGTGTTAGTCGGATGAAGGAGGGGGGTGTGTGGATAGAGACTGCAGGCTGAGGCAGCTACAGGCCAAGGGACCCAAAAATCAGTAAGAACATATGCACCTAGTTGATTTAAAGACTAGAGTTGGGATTATAGTGTTCACCCCAAAAAGTTTTTATGTGGCAAAAGGAACAAGAGGTATTAGACCCTTTCAGTTTGGGCTTTGGGAATGGTTATCCAAACCTTGCAAGCGAATCCAATAAATAAGTAGTGATGATTCTTCACAGAAACCCCAGGTACCATTTTGGAGGAGGAACCTCAAAAAACATATAACAGAATTAGATCATATAAGGAAAGGCAACTCAATTCATCAAAGAAGTCACCAGGATGGCGTGAGGAGAAAACAGACCAAAGAAATTACAGTTCCTTGGCCTCCAAGGTAGGCCCAGGCAGATAGGATCAAAGCTTTAAATCATGTGTGAAAATGCCTAACCCAGGGTCCGGAGACGACAGGGGACAGAAATATTTAAAAGGCAGATTTAACACTAACAAGGAAGTAGCAGAAAAAGAAATCAAGAATACAACCCCATTTATAATTGAAACAAAAAGAATAAAATACCTAAGAATAAACTTAACCAAAGAGGTGAAAGATCTGTACATTGAAAACTATAAAACATTGTTGAAAGAAATTGAAGAAGACACAAAGAAATGGAAAGATATTCTGTGCTCTTGGATTGGAAGAATTAACATAGTTAAAATGTCCATACTTCCTAAAGCAATCTACAGATTCAATGCAATCCCTATCAGAGTTCCAACAACATTTCTCATAGAAACAGAACAAAGAATCCTAAAATTTATATGGAACAACAAAAGACCCCAAATAGCCAAAGCAATTCTGAGAAAAAAGAGCAAAGCTGAAGGTAACACACTCCCTGATTTTAAAATATACTACAAAGCCATAGTAACCAAAACAGCATGTTACTGGCATAAAAACAGACACACAGATCAATGGAACAGAATCAAGAGCCCAGAAATAAACCCACACACCTATGGACAGCTAACAAGGGCACCAAGAACACACAATGGAGAAAGGAGAGTCTCTTCAATAAATGGTGTTGGGAAAACTGGACAGCCACATGCAAAAGAAGGAAAAGTAGACCATTCCCTTACACCATGCGCAAAAATCAACTCAAAATGGGTTAAAGATTTGAATGTAAGACCTGAAACCCTGAAACAAAACATAGGCAATATGCTCTTTGACCTTGGTCTTAGCAGCATATTTTTCAAGTACCATGTCTGACTAGGCAAGGGAAACAGTAGAAAAAATAAACAAATGGGACTACATCAAACTAAAAAGCTTCTGCACAGCAAAGGAAACCATCAACAAAACAAAAAGACAACCTAACAATTGAGAGAAGATATTTGCAAACCATATATCTGATAAGGGGTTAATATCGAAAATATACAAAGAACTCATACATCTCAACAACAAAAAAACTAATAATCCAATTTAAAAATGGGCAAGGGGCCAGCCCTGTGGTGGAGTGGTTAAGTTTGCATGCTCTACTTCGGTGGCCCAGGGTTTCGCTGGGTCAGATCCTTGGCACAGACATGGTACTGCTCATCAAGCCATGCTGAGGTGGCGTCCCACATGGCACAACTGGAAGGACCTACAACTAGAATATACAACTATATACTGGGGGACTTTAGGGAGAAGGAAAAAAATGAGATTGACAATAGAAGTTAGCTCAGGTGCCAATCTTTAAAAAAAAAAAAAAAGCAAAAGATCTGAACAGACATTTCTCCAAAGAAGATATATGGATGGCCAACAGGCACATGAAAAGATGTTCAACATCATTAACTATCAGGGTAATGCAAATCAAAACTACAATGAGATATCACCTCACATCCGTCAGAATGGCTATAATGAACAAGACAGGAAACAAGAAGTGTTGGCGAGGATGTGGAGAGAAGGGAACCCTTGTACACTGCTGGTGGCAGTGCAAACTGGTGCAGCCACTATGGGAAACAGCATGGAGTTTCCTCAAAAAATTAAGAACAGAAATACCATATGATCTAGCTATTCCACCGCTGGGTGTTTATCCAAAGAACACGAAAACATGAATGTGTAAAGATACATGCACCCCTATGCTCATTGAGGCATTATTCACAATAGCCAAGACTTGGAAGCAGCCTAGGTGCCCATCAAGGGACAAATGCATAAAGAAGATGTGGTGTATATACACAACGGAATACCACTCAGCCATAAGAAATGATGAAATCTGGCCATTTGTGACAACATGGGTGGACCTTGAGGATATTATGCTAAGTGAAATAAGTCTGAGGGAGAAAGTCAAATACCGTATGATCTCAATCATAAGTAGAAGATAAAAACAACAATAAACAATCACATAGAGACAGATTGGATTGGTGGTCACCAGAGGGGAAGAGGGGAGGGAGGAGGACGAAAGGGGTGATTAGGCACCTGTGTGTGGTGATGGATTGTAATTAGTCTTTGGGTGCTGAACATGATGTAATCTACACAGAAACCAAAATATAATGACATACACCTGAAGTTTATTATAATGTTATAAACCGATGTTACGGCAATAAAAAATAATTAAAAATAAAATAAAATTGCATGCAAAGAAAAACATAAATAAATAAAAGGCAGATTTATTTACCTGGTCTTGAAATAATACATGGGATCGTTCCCACTATGCCCCTCGAAAAATTAAATGAAATAAATAAAATACTTAGCAGTATGCCTGTCCATAGCAAATACTCAGTACATGTCAGCTGCTATTGTTGTTGCTTTTATCTATGAGAAACCAGTTAATAACGTTAGTCCAGATAGGAATAGCATTTCTTAGTTCAGAAATGAACAGTTCACACTAACACATTAAAGCTTTCTAAGGGGTTGATAAGGGAACCAGGGCTGGGGTATGTGAGGAGCACGCCTGCCAGCTTCCATCCTCATGGCACTGTCCATCATAGAGATGGACAAGCTGGAAGGATTATGTATCTAACGCAATGCCGTCCCTAACCCTCCATTCACAGAATACTCTTCAACACTAGGAAGAGGACTCTTCTGCTCATATGTAATGGCCGGGGCTGAAGATTTTTTTGGAAGCAAAATATCCAAGGCTTGTTTGGTTAGAACAAATAAGACCAAGTAAGTCCTTCACATTGAATGCTATTGGTTACCATTTGGTCTTGTAGTTAATATGCAGAAGAGAGATTGCCCTTCTAGCAATTATTTAAATCGTGTGTTTGTGTGTATAAACATTTCAAGCAGATTTCTAGAACTATCAGATCACTGTGTCATAGTTTCTATTGGTTTCCAGGAAAGTTATTCTACTGTCATCTAAACACCTTCTATTTTCCTCAAGAACCAAACTAAACTGTTGCATACATAACAAGGATAAATCATCCCCCTATCCAACATACCAGTTTTGTAAGTCTCTCTATCTCTCCCTCTCCTTCCCATTTTCTTTTTCAACTTTCCCATTCATTGCCTGTGAGAATATTGTGGAAGAATGACTGAGTCACCAAGACATGTAAAATACAACGGATATGGCCAGCAAAGCTGGCAAGCTGAGGAATGTCATAAAAATTCTGCTTGGAGTTTAATCAAGATACTTAAAGTTAAATGAGCTTTATCCATTCTAATAAAAGGTAGAAACAAAATTAGTAAGCATAAAGCAAAACTCCAGCAAAATGAAAAATGTGGTTGTAAGTGTTCTCATTTTTCCAGCCTCAGCTCTCCCAGCCCAGCTGACCCCAGCTGGTTTTCAACCAGCTAACAAGAATAGCTCATCCCATGCTGATCCTTTCCTTTCTCAAAACCCATAGTGGTCCCTATTTGCTTCTCACACCATATTGAGACATCCAGCATGGGATTCAGGGTATTTATCCTTGGCTTCTGACCATATGAGTTAAGAGACACAGTTTGCTAGGGCAGCAGTAACAGAGTACCACAAACGGAGTCACTTAAACAACAGAAACTTACTTTCTCACAGTTCTGGAGGCCAGAAGTCTGAGATCAAGGTGTTGGCAGGGTTAGTTCCTCCTGAAGACTGTGAGGGAGAATCTGTTCTAGGCCTTTCCCCTGGCTTCCGATGGTTTGCTGACATTTTTGGCATTCCTTGGCTTGCAGATGCATCACTCCATCTCTCCTATATCTTCATGTCTTTATCTCCCTGTGTCTGTCTGTCTGTCCAAATTTCCTCTTTTTATAAGGACCGCAGTCATATTGGATTAGGGCCCATCCTAATGACCTCATCCTAAATTGATTACTTGTGTAAAAACCCTGTCTCCATACAAGGTCACATACTGAGGTACTAGGAGTTAGAACTTAAATTTAATAATAGAAATGAATGGAAATTCTTTTAAATAATAGGAATTTTTAGGGGATACAATTCAATCCATAACACACAGTGATATCTTTTCCATTATTACTGTTCAGCCAAGTCTATGGAGCAGCAATTATAATGGGAAAAACACAGGCTTGTAGTTAGATGGACTTAGATTGAAATTCAGCTCTACCACATGCTCTGAGCTTCCTTCCTATGTGAGACAGAGACAAAATCCGTATCATGCAAGAATGATGTGAAAACTAAATCAGGAAAGCAACTTCTATAAAGAAGTAACGATAGGACCTTGCACATTACAGATCACCAATTACCATTTACACCCAGCTGGAACAACCCGTTAGGTCAGACTTCTCTTCCAATCAACCAAACATAACACAACAAAATCAAACTTGTTTCCTTGTTCCCAAAAAAGAAAACCTCCTAAAAATAATTGAAAAAAAATCTCTCAAATATCTTCATTTACTTCTAAGACTCTAAACACTCTCTTTTCCTATAATAAAGAAAGGTTTTTGTTTATGGCTGTTTACCCAACTCTAATAATCCTTCCTGTGGTGTCTTTTCACATTTGAGTTCATCTGGTCATTTGAGTTCAAGCTCTTTGACAGGAAGAACAGGGGATTCAACAGCATCTGAAAATATTTTCCAAAGATACCTTTTTTGTTAAATTCAATAGGAATTTCGTGCAATTTTGAAGGGTACCTTTCTTTCCCAGTCTGTTCTTTCTCACTAACCTTCATGTCCGCTGTCTACTGGGGACTTTTTGTTGCCTCTTCTATCCTTATTCTCAAAATCTGCTTGCAGAAAAAACACTCATGTATTTTTGGGGATTAAGTAATAAAGCCCTGGGGTCACTGGGTAACAAGTTGCGGACTGCACAAGCGTGCCGCAGTGTAACCACTTTAGATTTTCATATTTATTGTGGCACTTTTCTAGCAGTAAGGTCTTGTTCTAGTATAAGTCAGTACATTATAACTGTTTTCTGACGTGTACAAGAAGGGGTGCTTTTTCTAATTTGCATGCAGGCAATGCATGGGCTAGCATTGTCCTTGCTGCTACTAATTCTTATATGTAACTCGCTCAGGACATTCTCAGGCAAGAAGATCTAAGCCGAAGGATGAGAGCTCTGTGCAATTCTAGCATCAGTAAGGTGAGGAATCTATTCAGGGAGAATCTTCCGAGAAGTCCTGTATCAGAGGGCAGCCCCCAACTAGTGTCGGCTCACAGAGAAAAAACTTTACACAGAGTGGGTGTTGCTTCTGCCAGCACTTGTGTTGCTCACCAGAGAGATGGAGGAGCTAAGGCATGCATTTCTTTCCGGCACTGTTCTACCCTCTGGTTCCTACATCAGAGCAGAGACCTGATTCCCAGGGAACTGACAACCGTGTCTTCCTTCCTCACATCACAGTTGATTCTTCTGGAAGAGAAACTCAAACTCATCAAGAAGAAACTTTCAAGATGAGAAATAACTGATATAAGGTAATATTTGGTAGAAATCTGGCATACTGATATGTGATAAAGACCTTGATTTGGAGTGTTTTAATGCATCAAAAGAAGAGTTGTTTTAATTAAATTATCCAAATTGTATCACTACAGAATAGCAATCTGACCAATAAGGCCAGTCAATGGAATCACTCTGAACCATATTTTTAAAAATTTAATGAGCATAAGAAGTAGAAGAAAATGTGTGCATTTTAAACAAATACATATTCTAGTTGGAGAGTATGAACAATAGCAAACAAAATTTCAGGGGTGGTAAAATTGTCTGATACATCAACATTGATGTTCTTGGAGAAAAATGTATGGGGTGATGGAGAGCAAAGCCCAGTGGGTGAAGGTGTGTGAAAAGCAAAGTGGAGAGGGAGAGGCAACCCAAGTGTAACAACCACTGCAGCAGGAAGGGGGTGGGCCACTGTTTGGCAGAGGTGATTGGACAAGTTTTGAACACCTGACTCAAAGTTAGCCAATCAAAAGCATCAGGAAGCAGAGAGTGTGAGAATATGGGTGAAAGTTTGTAACATGGAGTTGGGCTTGGAATTTGCAGTGCAGATAATGGTGTCAAAAGCCACATAAACTAGGATTCAGCTGCAGAGGCTGCTTTTCAGAGAATAATGGAGAAGACAAGAAAACTTTGAGAAAGGAAGAACCACATTAGAGATAAAGAAACAGACACAGCAAATCAGAAAAGCACCAACACAGAGATGGCCTCCCAGCTCGCTGAGGGCTTCCTGGATCCCAGGTTCAACTCCTGCCAGGTGTGCTTCCTTTTAGAGGGAGACTGGAGCCTTGCACCAAAACGCCCTCACTCTCTATTTGAGCTGGCCTCAGTGACTTTCTGCTTCTTACCGTCACAGCTTGTAACAAAAGCTATACAAATGCCAGGCAGAGGAGGAGAAAAGCTAAGGGGCAGTGAAGGGTTTGCAGCAGTTCAAGGGGCGGTGTCGATGGGAAGAATGAGGGAATCAGGTTATAAGGGCTCTGTGTCAGCAAAGGCTCAGGGTACTTATTGCACAGATAAAGACTGACTCATTGACCCTAAGATTAAAAGACCAGCTTTCAATCCAGAGCTGGGTGGGGGAGGCACTGGTGGCAGGGAGAGAGGAGATCTCTTAGATTCTGTACATATGTATTGATGAGCAATTCAAAGTGGAAAAGCCTACTTCAGGATTTTTTTTCAGCATTTTATATGAAGTTTTAAATTTTCCCTCCTAATATTTCCATTGAAAAGAAATCTTCTCTAATAAGAACACTTTTTGAAGATTATTAAAAAGGACAGTGTGAAACTTTCAATTTTATTTAGAAATATGTGTAAGAGAACTAACATGATTCATTCATCGTATTTTCAAGTAACTGGTGTGGCCTTCATTTCTGACCACATAGCACAGTACAGGTAGACTCTTGTGTGTATCAAAATTAAGGAAAAATAGGGGGATTTAGGGGTCTCAGTAGTTCTCCCAATTTAAATATGCTTAAGTAACTGTAAAAACCAGTCCGTTTACACATAAAGTCATGCCAATTTAAAACAGAAAAGTTCCATTGATATTGACCACATTTTTGGCTCCTATTAAATTGCTACATAAATATATAAAGCAGGTCTGTAATACTATACGTCTGCAAAAACATATTTTTGGCAAACAAAAGTCTTTCCATTTCTAATCTCAATCTTCCTTACTTAGCATTCTTAAATATTTTAAAATTACTTTTGGTTCTAAGTATCTTACCCGCCCTCATTCCACACCTCTTTTCCAATTTGCACTTTTCATCTTTTCTTTTACAGATTCACACGTGAAATAGTTGGATAGTATTGAAGACTGCAATTTCAGTCTCTCAAAATCCAGCTTCCGGTTGTCAATGGGGCAACATCTGAAGTTTAACGTTATGGGTCAATGATTACAGTGGGTTGAATTGTGGTCCCCAAAAGATGTGCCTATATCCTCACTCCTGAAACCTGTGAATGTGATCTTACCTGGAAAAAGGGTCTTTGTGCATGTAATGAAGTTAAGGATCTCCAGATGAGATTGTCCTGTGTTATCTAGTGGGCTCTAAATCCAATGGCAAGTGTCTTTATAAGAGATACTAAAAGGAGAGCTATGGGCAGAAGAGGAGAAGGAGAAGAAAACCATGTGAAGATGGAGGCAGAGATTGGAGTCATGCAACCGCAAGCCAAGGACAGACGGATGCCACCTGAAGCTGAAAGAGGCAAGGAAAGATTCTCCCTCGGAGGCTTTAGACGGGGCACAGCCCTGCCTGACTTCAGAAGTCTGGTCTCCAGAACTGTGAGAAAAAAAGATCTGTGGTTTTAAGCCACCAAATTCCTAGGGTTACAGCAGCCCTAGGAAACTAATACAATGATTTAACGGTATCCATTTATTTTTGATTTCCTTTTTGCTGTGTGTGTGTGAAGAAGATTGGCACTGAGCTAACATTTGTTGCCAATCTTCTTTTTTATTTTTCTCCCCAAAGCCCCAGTACATAATTGTATATTCCAGTTGTAGGTCATTCTAGTTCTTCTATGTGGGACACCGCCACAGCATGGCTTGATGAACTGTGCCATGTCCACGCCCAGGATCCAAACCCATAAACTCTGGACTGCCAAAGTGGAGCACGCAAACTTAACCACTCAGCCACAGGGATGGCCCTTTATTTGCTTCTTGTTGAAGTTGGGACCCATTGATAAAAGGCTTATTTTTCTCCAATGTAATCTGTAACATGATTAAAAATAAGCCTATAGTAATAAAGCATTATTAATAAAGTTAGAAGCCAAGGTAAAGTTTATCTCTGAATTCTGTTTATTTAAAAAAAAAACTCAAAATAGTTTTAAATGGCAATGATGTTTAAACATTTATGTACTTTATGGTTTAATGTAGCTAGTTATTCCAACAATTGAATGAAATCTGTAACCCATAAGGAAAGATCACAACTCTGGGTACGTATTCTGCAAGGTAAGAGCTAAATGAGAACAGTAAAAAGCATCATATATAGTGATGCCCATGGTTTGGTAACAGAATTAAGAGACAGTTCAATCCCAGATCCACTGAATTCCCTGTGGGTGTCAAGCACCGTGTTAGGCATGGAAAGATCACATCCCTGTTCCATGGTGTGTTTACTCTCCTATGGGGATAAGTATGTAAGTGAATTGGCTAATTTCTAAGTTAACTAAGTTCAGAATACAATACCTGGGGCTTTTAGAAGATACCCTACCTTTGGTGCATTACCTGGTAATTAAGAGTTATATTGCATTTTGTAACTAAAAATTAGACTCAAAATAACTTTTTAAATTAAGTAGGTATTCATAAAATCTATGAAACATATTCACAGATTTAAAAATCTGACTACCAAAAATTAGGAAACCTTGGTAGAATGCTGCATACTATTTAAAATATATATTTGAATATAGTTTGGGGTGGCATGAGCAATAACAATCCTATTATATATTTTAGGGTTATGAACACATCCTTTGGCAATACAATTAGTAGTTGTGGATGAAAGTCAGCTCTGTTTAAATTTAGAACAGATTTAAATGTCCAGGGAGAACAACGGGCTCCTTATAGCATATTCTGCAGTTGTTTAAAATAATATCTCTGAATATATTTTAATCACAGGAAACATTTATGAAATAAGATTAAACGATAGACTCAGGATACCTAGCAGCAGTACGGTCTCAAGTATGTAAAAATATGAATAGTGATTTATTGCTAGGAATTTACATTATATGTGATCCCATAGTTCCTAGAACAGTGCTGGACAGATTATTACATAGTATTGTATAATCAATTGTTGTTGAATGTATACTCTTCTATCCTTTTCCCAATGAGATTTTTATCATTTTTTAAATAAAGAAAATGATAGTTCTGCCCTCATTTTAACTAATAGGTCCATGTTCTCCAGGGAACCTAAAAAAAATAGAATTTACAGGTATATTCTCCCAGTAATCTACACCACAAATAGTACTCAAAAAACTAGAACCCTCCATCCTATCACATTCACTAATGGATGATCTGTCACTCTTAGAGTTGAATTCCTTTGTCTCCAAGTAAATTACAAACATCTCCGGAGAGGTACTCTCTCTGATCTAGAAGGTGACAGGCTTGGCGTGCTGCATCCCACAAAGAAGACTTCCTGTTTGGTTGGTCCAGGCACATCTGAGCCTTTGGCTTATTGTGAACTAATGTTGAAGCCTGGAGACACGGCTGCCTGATGGGAGGGTAGGAATTCAGTAGTAGTGTGTACATGATACACTTGGTAAGATAAACTAATGGTAACCAAAGGAACTTGGGATTTGACCTGAATGCGGGTTTAAGGCAGGAATAAGCATTAGACTTTTTACTAGAGAAGATAGGCCAGAATGACGAGAATTTAGAAGTGGGGACTGAGACAGGTAGTTAGGAGAATAGGAGAATTCTTATTAGTAAGTCACATTGAAGTTGGGAAGGGTTACTGAGTGGCGAGGCATCAGCCAGGCCAAGGTGAGAGATAATAGCAGGTATTTCTCTCAAAGAGGACATACGGCAGCTCTGAGGGTTTTGATTAACGTTGCTTTGGGAACAGAGAACTACGGTAACTTGTGTGTTCCCTCCACCCTGGTTTTCAAGTCAAGGTTACACATGGGCTCTTACAGGAACCTCTTCTTTTCCTTTCACCTTCATTAGCTTCCATTGCCCATAGAGTAAAGTTTATCAAATTCCTTAGCATAGCAAGAAGGCCTTGCTCTTACCTACCTTTCCAAGCTTCTGTTTTCCTGCAGCCATCTTTTGGACCAACTGCACTTGTCTAATCTACATGTGGTTTCCAACCCTCCCTTCTATGAAATCCTTTATGCCCTTCCAGGGGGTGCCATCCTGTCAGTCTCCATTGTAGCCCATACAG
This sequence comes from Equus quagga, assembly GCF_021613505.1. Taxonomy (NCBI): domain Eukaryota; kingdom Metazoa; phylum Chordata; class Mammalia; order Perissodactyla; family Equidae; genus Equus; species Equus quagga. Next base: position 77,979,983 of record NC_060270.1, read on the forward strand.
TTTCATCAAGGATGCTTTAAAGTTTTGTGCCTTTCTAATTAATAATCTGTGAGCATTTTAGTTAAGATTCAATCCAGAAGGCCACATTTTATGGATGGATAGTGGAAAAGACAGAAACTGGGATGTTTAGGAGACCCCTGGTGCTAAAGAAGAAGGACTCAATTTGCAATCTTGTTAAGACTGGTTCTGTGTGTACTCAAGCCTTCTGATGATTCTGAAGGCAGATCCATGCTGAAGACCCCATGAGAATCAGGCTCCCAGTGACTGGTCTTCCAGAGGTGGGAGGAGAGAAGAAAGGGGCTTAGACGGGATGTGTGGACTTGGATCGGGATGCTAAATTTGGTAACTGATGGAGGAAACTTATTTCCCTTTAGGTTCTAGATACTAGACAACTGCAAGTTGAGAGAAGAGCTGGAGGTCACCCATGACAACAATTTAATAGCAACTGAAAATATAAGACAAAGCTCTTTGGTGGAGAGACGTCCTTATTTATTCACCTGGCCACATTTCTCTGTTAAGAATTTCTAGTGAGTTTTGAGGAACAGCAAGATTTTTTTAGCTGTGGAAGTAATTGACCAGAGTTAAGTTTTATGTCCCAATAGAGAAAGATTTCCAAGCCCAAGGTGGCACACCACTTATGTTTGACTAGCTTTGAGAAAAGAAATCATACCACAAAAACCAGGTAGCAAGGTGATTTGTTGATTGCGCTTCAGACAGCCAAAAAAGTTCTTGGTCATTACTGATAAAGTGGGTCTGCAAAAATTCATTTCCAAAACAAATAATGTAAAACTAAATTCATTAGGATTGAGGCATTCATTTTATAAAGGAAATGATTAATGGGTAATTAAAATGCCATGCATCACTGATTATCAGTAACAATTGGTATTTCCACAGTATTAAAAAATATAGAAATTGATTTAATTAAATTTACTTTACCCAGCACCTCATAAGAGTAAGGTAATGGCCTGTGACAGATATGTATGACCACATGGTTTTGTAAGTTATTTCTTGTATGTGTTACTCAAAGTATTTAGTCTAGCCACCAGTGTTTTATTGAGTTTTAAAAAATCTGAACGTCTAGCATTTAACACAAGACTCTTGGTTCAAAATGGCTATAATTCACCTCTGTGTGAAATGTACAAGACTTTCAGGAAAGTCCATATATTGATGTAATCCTAAGAACTCTAGGCTGACACTAGCTTTCACAGTGGATGGATGCTGCTTCTGTCACTGTGGCCCTTCCCATCACCCCCTTTGCAAGACACTGCCCTATAAAAGGTCTCCCACTCTGGGCACATTTCCCATGTTGCTCGAAGAGCTCTTCCACCTCACCTCCAGCAGCCCCCAAATTCCCTTTTGAGTAAAAAGGAACAAAGAGGGCTCGCGTCATTTCAGTCCACCCTTATGCCACCTTTCCAAGCATGCAGAAAATGAAAACGCTTAACCAATATGTTCAACCACTAGGGCTCCTATAGCTGGCCTGCAGCCAGGCTAGATTTTTTTTTTTAACGGTGAATGTTGAGTTTATTGCCTTCTAGATTTTGAAAATGCACATCAATGAAAGTCTGTGGGACTATGGGGGTTTGGTAAAAGACAAATAAATTACATCCCAGTTTACAGCCATTTTACCAACTGAGCCAACCTCCTTCAGGCTTGTGAATTCTGGCTGCTTCTTGAAAAGTTGCAGGGAGCTCAGGTCAGCTCAGCAACAGGTGAGTCTCTTGATGACCCCGAGAGGCCTTGCTGCTAGAGAACTTCAAGACAGCCTCCTTGTTCAATCAAACTGCAGTCGCTGTTCTGCCTTTGAGCTAAGTATGGGATGTTGATCTTCATCACTCCTGCACGTTAGATGGTGCTTTTCGCCAGTGGGATTGAATATCTTACTTAAGCCATTTAACTCTCAAACACACTGAGGATTGTGAGCCTGTGTCCAGGCTGCTCAGCCAAAGGAAGTCCACAAAGGAGCCCCCTCTCTAGAGTGATGGGAGTTGAGTTTTCTCATCAGACCTGAGCCTGTGGACTATCCTGCACTGGCTCTTGCCCCCATGGTCCCCGGGCTTGCTCTGTGCTGAGGTGGCCTGCAGCCTGCTTTCTCCAGGCTCAGTTACTGCAGCTACTGTGCCTCAGCTTCCCTCACCTTCCCCCGAGGATTCAGAATTGACTAAATTAAGAGACTGGCTTCCGGTTTCGTCAACATACTTCACTGAAACTACATTTGGGGGCTGCCCCACAGCCGAGTGGTTAAGTTCATATGCTTGGCTTCAGTAGCCCAGGGTTTCACTGTTTCAGATCCTGGGTACAGACATAGTACTGCTCATCAGGCCATGCTGAGGAGGCATCCCACACAGCACAACCACAGGGACCTACAACTAGAATATACAACTATGTACTGGGAGGCTTTGGGGAGAAGAAGAAGAAGAAAAAAAGAAAATTGGCAATACATGTTAGCTCAGGTGCCACTCTTTAAAAAAATAAAAGGAAACTACATTTGGACCATGACTGGGAGGAAAATGGACATTCAGGCTCCCTCTCCTATTGAACTGTTGAAACACAGCCCCAAATTGAGCAGCATATGTCAAAAGCACAATAATACGCAAAATAACATTATAAAGTAAAACTTTGTTATAGTTTTCACTTTATAAGCAGAAAAACTACACCTCTATATGCTTGTATTAGACCAGGGGAAGCTTGCCAGTTGTTTTTTCTTTCAAAGGACTATCTTTTCTCTTGACTTTTGAGATATTCATATATCTTTTCCATTATTAAATGATGTAAATAGCAGATGACCCCTTCGCCTTCCTCTCTTCAGCCATCTTTTTTTTTTTTTTTAAAGATTGGCACCTGAGCTAACAACTGTTGCCAATCTTCTTTTTTTGCCCCTGCTTTTTTCCCCCCAAATCCCCCAGTACATAGTTGTACATTCTAGTTGTGGGTCGTTCTAGTTGTGGCATGTGGGATGCCGCCTCAGCATGGCCTGACAAGGGGTGCCATGTCCACGCCCAGGATCCGAACCAGCGAAACCCTGGGCTGCTGAAGTGGAGCAGGTGAACTTAACCACTCGGCCAGGGGGCCGGCCCCAGCCATCATTTTTAATCCTAGATTTACAGACCAGATTTTCAACTTGTCCCTCTTCTGTCAATTCTCTACCAGCATTTAAGTGATCATTTAGATTATGCGAATGAGATCATTTGTGGGATCACCCCAATCCTCAGGCTTCCCACTTCAGCCAGAAATAGATTCAAACTCTCTAGCATGACCTACAAGGCCAAATCCAACCTGACCCTTGCCTACATTTCTTACTTCATCTCCTACCAATATCCTTGTTTGTTACACTCCAGCTACAGTGACTCTGTGTTTCTCAGCCATGCCAAGCTCATTTCTACCTCAGGGGCTTTGCACTTGCTGTTCCCGCTGCCTGGATTGTACCTCCCCCAGATCTTTGAAGGGTTGGCTCCTTGTTATGTTAGTATCTTTATTGTCTTTATTATCGTGCTGGTCTTAACTGGCCTCCCCATACAAATCACAAGTTCTCTCATGGTCCAGGCTGATCTTATCCCTCTGCTTAATTTCCTTCCTAGCATCCACCTCTATCAGGGGTTCCTATATTGCTGCTGTCTCCACTTTTCGAGATGTAGCTTTATGGGAGCAGGGGCTTGTCTCTCTTCTTTAACATGATATCCCCAGTATCTACAATAGAACCCAACATAGGAGGTGCTTAATACATATTTGTTGAATTAATTAATGGCAATTGTTTTCATAAGATGCCCTTTCTTGGTAAATTAGAAAACATAGGTCATCCTTTGACAATATCCAAACTTTGGGGGGAATAATTTACAGGTCTATAAAACCCCTAATTTCAAGATCCACTGCTTTTAAGACACCCTCTACACAGCTCCAGCCTATTATTTTTATCCATCATGTTGAGATTTCATTTAATCACACAACATCAATAAATCAACAGCAGCATCTCAAATTACTAGCAGGGAAGAGGAGATTTTAGGCAGTTTTACCTCAATATTGATATAGGTTATTGTTCTTTTATCTCCCAGATGAATGAAGACAATTTCCCTTCACTTGACTCAGTTGATTTGAGCTAAAAGAAGGAGTCATTTTGATGAGTCTTGGGGAGTGCTTCTGGAGAAACGCAAAATGTGAAAAAGACACGCAGAAGTGGGTCAGTGGGGGAAGCCATTGCTTTGGAGGACTAGAATTCAGCGTAGATGCACTGGACCCCTGTGAGGAGGGATACAAACTATAACATAGGAGAAAAGAAAAGAAGGTGGGAGTGCCTGAGAATCCAACCTCCCTGTTTCACAAGTTTTGCTCATGTCTTGGCCTGCCACATGCCCCTTTGATATGGCACCAATTTAAAAACGAACAAACAAACTCTTAATAAGGATGGAAGAAAGGGACAGAGGGAGGGAGGGAGGAAGATGTGAGAGATAGAAACTGAAAAACAGGTAGAAAAAAGAGGTTAATAAAAAAAGTTTAATGATTAATTAGGTTAATAAAAGATCAAAGTTGGGAAGCTATTTGTGGCAGGAATGCAGATATAGCTTTCTGTTGAGTAAACTCAATACATTCACAGACTTTGGCAGACACTGACTACATTGTCACATTCCCAGGGAAGCTGACCCAGACCAGAATTTAGCTCCTTAACCTTAAAGCAAAGAAGCAAAATCCATATCAGGCTCCACCCAGCTCTGCCTTCCAAGGGATTTGCATTGTTCTTATCAAACTCAAAAGTCTTCTCTCTCCCATTGGGAGTGGAAGTGGGGGAGGGGAGTGGTTTCAGGCCTTAGCACTGTTTTTAATATGAATCCAAGCTTTCTGACAACTCCTGATCCAACACGAAGAATACTTGGAGAGCATTCCCCTAAACAGGAAATGGGGCATTTCTGTGCCACAAGTTCACACTTGACTCTCACCATGTCTGTTTTTGCCAAAGAAGTGAACTCACACATGAGCATCTGAAAAGCACAGGAGCCTGAGTGCTGTGATAAGGAATGCTTATCTGCCAGGCATTAAAGATGAAATAAGGGCTCCTGGAATTTCGCCTTAACTTGCAAAGAAGGAGATTCTATTGTTCAGGTGCTGCTCAGTGTAGAGTTTCAAGTTTTCTTAGAAACACAAGTGTTTGCTCTCAGGATAACTATGCTGTTTTCCTTTTGGGCTTGTCTGTACACCATGAAAACAGAGAAACCAAACTAATCCTAGTCCCTCCTGTTGGCTTCTTTGAAAACCTTGACTGATTTCCAGTCCAAACCAGATTTGCCCAGGCTTCCATTTATGAATAATCCATTTATCACAGCATTCAAAACAATTTAGCAAGCCTGGGAAGAAGGCTGACGTGGGGGCTGGGGTGGGGTGAGGATGTGGGGGAGGCAACGAATCACATTACCTATATGCCACCCCTACCCCATGGTAAGATGACAGAGCGGCCGTCCACTTAACAAGCTGAATCCAGGGCCTACTTAGAAGAGTAAACTGCCATGGAGGAACATCCCTCCAGCTCCCAAGCTGGCTGTTTGGAAATCTGCATCACACTGTGACTATCCTGAGCAAAGATAATAAGTGCCGTCCCTGACAGTGCAAAATATAGAAAACATGACAACAAAAATGCAACGATTTCTTAAACTTCAAAGCATATAACAATGAAGAGAAAGTCTAGGGTTGGACTATAAATAAAAATGTGTACGCGATAAATAAGTACAAATATGTACTACACATGTACACAATTGAGCTTGATTTTATAGTTGGTATTGGGATAGATGGGAACAGTCTCATGATCCTTTGGTGCCCTCATGGGAGGGGACCTGGGACAAAGGGAACCCAAAGGCAGATCATACCTATCTTTTCAGGGTCCTAGGCTTCGTGAGCTCATCTACAGGCCCCATTTTATACGTGAAAAATCTGAGGGTCCTGAAAACTTAAGTGATTTGCCTAGAGTTGCACAGCATTGGGGAGCTGGGGCCTGGGTCTGGCCTGCGAGTGTACTTTTCTTTCTTCTTCCTCCTGCTGAGCAGGGCTGAAACACCTGATTGGAGGTGTGCCTACAAAAAGCAGAGGCAGAGAACCCCTGGTCTCTCCTCCATTCAAGAGGTGTGGAGCACAGCAGTGCTAACATGGAACAGTAGACACGCTATTACCACTCTTACTGTGGATTTTTGGCTGGCATACATTTTGTGTTCTCTTTGCATGTAGTATGTGAATTTTTCCAGTTCTGTCTGAATGTTGTTTCATGGTAAACCCATATGGCCTCCGAGGCAGAAATAATTTCTCCTCTTTGAGACTTAAAGCTCCTCAAGGCCAAGGCTAGTGCCATCCACATTTCTGACTCACTCCCATACTGCAAATGTATGGAAACTAACACATCCTTGTTAACGCTTAAGGAGCTGACTGGAATTGACATCCCACTGACAGCTAAGGGGACAGGGAACATCGGAAGGCCTTATCATTTAACTTGGAGAGTGATAGATTATATTATCTGTGCACGATTCTCCTTTTCCTCCCATTCCTGCTGGTGGGAGAAGTATAAATCATTCCCCCCACTCCTGCCCCGGTGATTTGGGGATTTGCCATGGAACTGGCTTTGACCAATGAAGCATGGGTAGAAGTCACCACGTGCCAGTTCCAAGCAGAGCCTTTCTGCCTGCCCCTCTTGGGCTTCTGCCTCCCCATTGCAAACAATGTGCCCCCAAACAGCAGGTAGGGCTGCTAAGTGAGTCTGGGCTCTGGGATAAGTTGAGAGGAGCAGACCCAACCCATCCTGCAGCCTGGAATCGAGTCTAGCCAAGGCTGGCAGGGACCCAGCAGAGCCAGAGCTGACCTAAAGAGCCATGAATGAGGAATAAATGCTGGTTATAGTAGTTTTACTGCATTTGTTCTGGGTTGTCACCACAGCAAAAGCTAATATATAGAATCTCTCTTGAAAGCAAATTCTCCATATAGCCTGCATGCTGTGAACTGTCCTCGGCCAATCTGGACACACAAATACTTAGGTTCTTTTTGATAGATAACGACATGGACCTAAGAAGTTTGATCTTATTACTGGATTATAATGAAAGCAAATCTCAGATCAGATGTTCCTAGACACATGGAAACATTAAACATGTGTTAGCCAGCAGGCATAAAAATGGTCCTTAGAATCTATTGCACAAGCAAAAGGAAGTCCCAGATCTCTGTCCTTTTAATGCTCCTCTCATCATCTGTCATGAAAGGTTTTCTAGAGGCGGACACCAAGACACCAAACATCCCAGAGACAGGAAGCTATTGTCCTTTTAGCAGGCATGAGGCAAATAAAACTCTTTGTAACGAGGCCTGAGCAAAAGACTTATAGGAATGAAGACTCAGGTGCTATCCCTACAGGAGCAAGTTACAGCCTTGCTAGATTCTTCAACCCTGTTGATGCCGCAGTGGCAAATACCTCTAAATATATATGTAACTAATCCATATATATCAAACACCTAATACCTTGATCTTCACCAATGAGACTATTGCTAAAATTTATCAAGCTAATTAGTAACTTACTAATTTCAAGAATAAAAACAGGGGGGCTGGCCCTGTTGCATAGTGGTTGAGTTTGGCACATTCCACTTCAGCAGCCCCAGTTCATGGGTTCAGATCCCGGGCATGGACCTACACCACTCATCAGCCATGCTGTGGCAGCAACTCACATACAAAGTAGAGGAAGATTGGCCCAGATGTTAGCTCACAGCTAATCTTCCTCCTCAAAAAAAAAAATAACAAAAACAATTTCTGACATTCACAAAACCTCAGGTATTAACAGTTACATGGCTGACCCACATGCTTGTAGAAGCTGGGCCTGGAGTGTGATTCACCACCCCAGGAATGAGGATTCCCAATTAGGGAATCTGATTGTCCCTGAAGTTGAAATTTAAGCTAGTAGCACATACATAAAATCATACCAATCTAAGGTATTTTGAAGTAAGTTGCAGACACTGTAGCATGAAGATGACTCTTCCTGCTTCACCTCCCAAAATACCCGGCCTTCCATACCTAGGGTTAGAGTCTTTCCTGCTGCGACAGGTTAACTGTGGAAACCAGCTTGGAGACTCTCCCCTTAAGTCAGGACTAGAGCAAAAACATGAAATAAAAGGAAGAAATATTAGGAGCCAGCTTTGATGAAATAGCAAGTGTTCGTGGCCTCACATCAAGCAGAGGAAATACAAGAGAAGGAGTCTGATAGCACAGACTTGGTGTCAGAGACCAGAGGACATTGGTATTGTGCTAAAGTCAGCCTCAGACAGAATGTTCCTTGTCCTCCTCCTGCTGGGCGGCCAACGGGGGTCCTGGGGTATCTTGTTACAACTGTAATGTCCTGCCACGCTGTTATAAACACAACATCTATGTCACAATAATTACAAGTGTTCAAACACATTTTCTATTTCATCAGTCTTGTAGAAATCATTCATTCTCTGACACTGACTGAGTACCTTCCTAGACAGCCGGTGTACTAGACACCAGAAAATGAAGTTCAGATAAGTCACAGACCTTGTCCTGGAGAAGCTCACAGGGTTACAGGCAGGAATTCTTAATCTGGGGCCCATAGCTAGGATCCATGGATGGGCTTAGGCGGTCTGTGAATGCTCTGAAAATTGAGGCCGTGTGTGTGTGTGTGTGTGTGTGCACTCGCTGTTCTAGGAAAGGGTCTATATTGTTCATCAGATTTCTAAAGGAGCCCATGACTCAGGAAGAGTGAATAAATGTGTGTTCATGGGAAAACCTGTAAGAGATGACTCTATAGTAAAAGCATTTACTTAGACTTTGCTGCAGAAGATCAAACTGTAGGCCATATAAAAATAGACTTTTTATCAAAAGGACCAGAAAACCCTTAGACAAAATAACTGGGATAAAGGAAGAGCTTATTTAAGAAATGTCCTCCTAACAGAACTAATGACCAATAAAAATGGCACTAGCAATGTTATAATGAAGGAAACTCCTTTATAAAAGTCAATCACAGACCCGATAAAGCAAGAGCTCAAGGTTGCTTTGAAACACGACTATGTCCACAAGGTAATAGTAACAATTCCCAAGCCTCATTTTAATCCCCATTTGCCGCTTCATGTCAAGTATGAAGTAGAGTGGGCAGAATTTATAGCCGTGATTTGACTATCTACTGCTCCTTGTTGGCTCCACTGGCCTAGAATATACATCAAATTTAAGATAATCAGTGCACAGGTAACAGGGACATTTCCTCCTCAAACTGTTGAAGCCTGTTCAGCAAAGAGTACAGCTGATGCCAATGAAATTTATGGCCCAAGAAGTTATATGCTATTCACTGTGTGGTTTTCATAATCCCTGCTACATCCCCATATATCCCAGTTTGAGAAGCACAGATTTAACCTCTCTGAGGTTCAGTTTCCTCCATACATTAAATGGGAATAATAATACCTAAATCAAAAGGTTCTTGGGAAGGTTAAATGTCCCTAAGTGGTTAAATCATATAACGTAATCATTGTGCCTAGTACCTAGCAGGTACTCAATAAATGTTAGCATCTCCCCCATCCCAGCCTTCCATTTTGGCACGTGCAAAGTGGTGCTCCCCACCTTTGATGTGCAGCAGCAGCATCACTGGGAACTTGTTAAAAATGCAAATTCTCAGGCTCACCCCAGACTAACAGAAGCAGAAACTTTAGGGGTGGAGCCCAAGAAGAGCATATTCCCAAGCCCTCCAGGCAATTCTGACAGATGCCTAACTGAAGAATCACTGACGTAGAGAAGTGAATCTCAATCATGGTTCTACATTCAAATCACCTTGGATGCTCTTAAAAACTGCTGATCTTCAAATCTACCCCAGACTAAATCAGAATCCCCGGCATCAATAATTATAGTTACTAAAAGGTCCCCCAGGGATTTTGGCGATTTACTCCAAAGCACCAAGGGAAGTCCACTTCTCTCCCCTCCTGCAGTCTGTGATGGGTGCTTGAAATCCCACTGATATCGATTCCTCCCCTCTGGATGCAGACCTGCCACACCACTTACCAGCTGTGGGACCTCAGGAAAGTTTCCTACACTTCTCTTAGCCTCAGTTCCTTCACCTACAAAATAGAGTAATAATCCTTACTGCATATTTCTATTTTCAGATGTGAGAGCTGAAGCCCCAAGCCTTTGTCACTTGCTGTGTCACACACAGCAGTAGCAGTAAGATCAAGATCCAGCCTTTGCCATGTCCTCTCTGCTGGAGTCCTGGGTATGGGGGAGGGGAGGAGAAATACCTGGGGTCATGGGAGGGCTTTGGTAAACTTTATAACATTTTTGGCTTAAGTATTGGAAGGCAGGTAATCCCTGGGGAACGTGCCATCTAGAAAAGTGACTGTGGGACTTGCAGGACTCAGTGGGAGAGGTGTGGGGTGAGGAGGAGGATCAGCAGCAGGAAGGAGAATGACGAATGGGTGTGCTCAAGGGTGAGTTCACCACTCTTTCCCACTCGGGCCAGTGGAGGGGCAGGCAGCCTTGGTCAGGACCCCTGGAGACTCGATTTCAGAGTAAAATTGAGACTAGGGCTTGAAGAAGTGAGGGCTGGTACAAAACAGAACAGAGACAAGAATGTCTGTATGTACTCTGGCCTAATTGGAAGAGAGGGAGGGGATCCCAGGGACAATGTAGCTTATTTTTCCTTCTAAAATCTATTGCTCTTGCTTGGTAAGGGTGGCATAAGCCCAATGATCCATTGGCTCAACAGTGCGGGAGGCCAGAAATGAAGTAAACTCCAGGAAAATTCAACTTTGGGTTTATGGAATCCATTATCTTTTTCTCTCTCTCCTCCCCCCGCACTCTCTCCATAATATACATACATTTCAGAATCACCACTTCTGCTAGATGAGAATGGGTATTGTCAACTGAGAAGGAGCTTCCAACTAAATTTCATTGCTCCTGCCTCCAGCTATCATTCACACACAATATCAGGGGATAAAATAATGGGGGGAAGTCAGCTGGCTCTGGACTGTGACCCATAATGGTCACCGTGTGCTGGCGTGAGCACTAGGCTCTGCCCCTCTTTTCTTCCCTGACACATTCTTCCTGATTTTGACCTTGGCCTTGGTACTCAGAAAGCTCAGGGATCCCATTAACGTGCTTTCTTCTCCAGTAATGCCTCTTCCCACCTTCTGTCATGATGACCAGACGTGACCACACTGTGACATGGGAGCTATTCCTATACTTAGGTTGGAAAAGTCACTTAGGTCAGTGAGAACAATCAAGAAACACTCAGTGAAGACTCTTTGTCCTTCACTTATTATAAGATAGAAGGAAATCTAGAAGCATATTTCTACTCCCTGCATTCTAAGACTTCGCTGGCATTCTTTTTTTTTTTTAAATATTATAGAGGTCTTAAAGCCATTTACAGCAGAAAACTGGCTTTTATGACAGAGGTTATAAAAACAGAACAACTCCATAGTTGTAATCCCCAAATTATGACTCACTTTATTTAAATAAAATATTTGAGATTTCAAAATTCCAGCACAAACAAATAAACACTTTGGGTATCCACCACCTTGAAGTGTTTGCCTTCAGTGGGGAGGGAGAGAGAGGAAGGTGGTGGGAAGGAATTTGAAGAAAGAAAATATGAGATGCCTGCGAGCCTAGAGGGCATGTCTGAGGCCAGAGCCCACAGGGACAGGCCTGCCTGAAGGACACATGCAGAGTAGACTGAGTTTAAGTGGAAGCTGAGGCCAGCATGTGGAGATGCACAGTGGGGGAGAAGGAGCAAGTGTCAGAGCTCAGCCTGAGCTGGGGACACTAGTAGACAGGGAGGGTGTGGGATTCAGGCTGGAAGACTGGCAAAGCATCAGGAAGAGTGGGAGAGGTCCATCTTCTAGCAAGATTCTAAACAGCTTTCCTAGCTTCAGCTATGAGGTCCTAAAGGCATGGGCTGGTCCCCTAAATCTAGCAAGACTGTAATACACAGAGCTTGCAAGCAGAAGTCATAAGCCAGGCTAACTCTGTCCCTCAAATGTGCTTTGATTGGTCTCTACAGAGTTTAAAAAGAACGAGCCGATGAGGTCAGTGTATTGCATCAATGTCAATTTCCTGGTTGTGACATACGGTAGTTAAGCAACGTTAGAGGAAGTAAGAAGAAGGGTGTATAGGATTTCCCTGTATTATTTCTCACAATTACATGCAAATTTATAACTACCTCAAAACAAAAGTTTTAGAAAATGAGCTAACCTTTATAAATCATAAGATTTCATATAAAAATCCTATTTTCCAGCTGTTCTTCAAAAGTTAGATCTGGCAACACTGGGCCCATACCATGTTTCCACAATAACATGCTATCCCATCGTAGCAATCAGATGAAGCAGAGTAGCATCTGATTCCTGAAGACATGCATTAAAATCTTCTCTTTGCTCCATTATCCACCCAGCCTGCTTCACTTATTTATGCTACTTGTCTGGTCCCAATGAACACTAGATTTTGTCCCACTGTTCTATAAAGACTGATGGAGTTTAAGGCTAGGTTCTTCAAGAGGTCATCTGAATTTGCACAATTTGTCTGGAGTTCAACATTGCGTCATGAATGAGAATACAAGGACACGTCACTATCCTGGTTCCCCTTGGGGCTGTGAACATAATAGGTATCATTATAGTATTCTTCTACAGTCGCAGAACCACTTAGGATGGGTTCCAAGAAAAATCAATGACATACTAAATGTTGTGCTATTGCAATTTCTGTCATAACTCAGGAACCATATAAAATATAGTGAGTTCTTGAAGTCGCAAATGCTCTGAAATTATTTATGGAATAGGAATTAGGTAAGGCCTAATCTACTAAAACTGAAAATATCTAGACACATAGTTTAATTGGAATTCTGTATATATGCACACTGTATGATTCAAAGACAAGGTATCATTCCAGATTGAGTCTGCCTTTTGGTTTTCTGAGGTTAAAACATTTTCCACATTAAAAACCTGTCCCCTTTGGTTTCCGCATGGTAAATTGCTCAAGTGGAATCATTTACCCCAAAGGCAATGCAATGCTCCCATTATCACCAAGCAGCAAAGGGCAAAAAACCCAATGGGGTAAAGACAGGGAGGATGAATTGGAGTCATTCTTTCCTGCACCAAAAAAGCATGAAACTGACTCATATATTTAGGTCCATCTTTGTGTTTACTAAAATACACTTTGTGTAATCTTTATTCTGCTCAATATATGGTTCATCCTCCCTACCATACTCTCTTACAATTTTAGCTATGAAAATCACATTTCCCCCTAAGGAATCTATTGAGGTAGAATATCATAGCACACAAATTAATAATGGGGAGGAAGTATGATATTTTTACATATTCTTTAACCCACAAGTTAACTTATCAAGAGAGTCAAATTGCATTTAAAATTCAGGGGCAGATGTAGTTCCTGGCTAATGGTCCCTCAAGTGGCCTCTTATGTCAAGGATTCGCTGATAGGATTCTCTCATTCCTCCCTCGTGTTGAACTTTGACCCACAATATGCTCCCTTTATGCTGAGCTGTTTTCCAAATCAGTAAATATACAGACCAAGCTGCTTCTGTCCATTACATCCTCAGATTTATTCAGTTTGGGTACACAGGTTAATTCAATCCTATAGTCCCCACTCATGCTGCCTCAGTTCATACTGGCAGAGGTGAGTTATTAATGTTGCCGTGTGCACTGTGTCTTAGCCAAAGAGATTGTGTACCTGGAATTCCTTGCACAATGCCTGCAGTCAGTGACCTGGCTGTTGCCAGAGGCCACTGATCTGACCACAGCTTATGCATTTGAAAAACCAAACTATAAATGTGAAGTGCTCACTCTGTTGGATTGAAAGTAATGGCTATGACATCCAAACCAAGTCATTTTCTATGAAATATGGAATTGGCTTGTACTGTGTGGAGCATCAACTGGACTCTGCTATAAGGCATCTGGTGAAGCCATGAGTCCCCTCCAAGTTTTCTGCTGGACGTGTGTGACGGCCAGCTGGCAGAGCAGCTGCACGCCTAGCTCACTTTGGGAGCCAGCTGACCATCCCTCCCCCAGACAATACATTGAAAGGTCAAAGGGGCTCTGGCTCTTACTTTGAACAAGTGTGTTTGGTCACTAGGGGTTCCAGTGACCACTGGGCAGCAGAACACGCAAATAATTTGCAGCTTTCTTAATTAAGATAAACTCCAATCCCCAAATAGAGCTCCACCTCAAAGTGGTATTTTTATTTCTTATTCAAATATTTTGTTGCAACCGCACATCCCCGCCTATATACAAAAGCTCTCTTTTCTAGACTTTTGAAAAAACTAGTTTTTCTTTCCGTTTTTGAAATTATAATATATTTATTCTGAATGGCTATATATAGATAATAGATCTACTATGATTGTGATTCCCAGAGATGAATTTATCTGATCAGAAGTAAAATACTATTGTGACTGATAGATTGCAAGCAGCTTGGTTTGATTGTGAGAAATGAGATAAGTAAGTCAAACCAACAGGCGCATGGAGTGAAATACTTCTATTTTTCACTTAGAGCCATTTCTCTCTGGAACGAAGAGATCTCGGGTTTCTGTTTGGCCCTGATAAACCTTAGGTGTCTGCCACCTCTTCAGAAAATGGCAGGCTATTGTACCTTAAATAGATATCTAAAGGACACCTTCCTCCGAGCCAGGAGTCATGGGGGACCCTGGGTCCAGCAGGGAACAAGGCAGATGAGGTCCTTTCTTTCACAGAATGAAACTAGTGGACATTTCGTTCTAGTCATCCTTTCCTAGCAAACACATGTGTTCTGCTTTCCTAATTCCAAGATATGGGTGATCCCACATGGGGCTTAATCGAGCAGCCCTTTAGATTTGTTTTTCAGAAATTACCTATCAGAATCAAGAGGAAAAATATATTTTCTGGAACAACGTCTTCACATTCTCAAAAAGCCTCAGGATTTCTGAGAATCTGGCACCTGTCAAGAGAAAAGAAGCTGTCGTCTGGGCTGTCTTGGTGAGAAGGATCCTAGCAAATGGAAACCAGGGGCTTCTTGAAAAGGCCCTGACTATGTCTGAAAGACCTGGGTACCCCTCTGCTGTTACACTAGAGTTGTAGGGAACGGAGAAGATGTCCAATTTGGCATTGAAAGTAACCTGCTTTGGCATTATCCAAAAAAGTTAGTTTGATGTCATATGGAAATAAACACATCCTACAGGATTTTTACAGGCTGTTTTTCTGTTTTTATCTCTCAGTAGGATTTCAGCTCAGCCAAGACTCACCATTCTTACCAAGCTGTGGGGGAGAAACATCCCATGCCCCTGGATCAAATGAGTTTATCCTGGAGAAAACTCTAGTTCCAAAGCAACATGTAAATTCTCAAGTTTGAGAAAAAGGAACCTTCAAGGGCAGCATCTTTTTATTTTACAAAACTCCTTTCACTGCCAAACGTTTGGTTTTGCATGCATCGAAGGGTGGGGCAATGCTCAGAATTAGAGTGAGAAATGTAAGTTCCAACAAAAGGGCTGCTAGATACCCTGCTTTTAGAATGTTGCTTAAAATAAAAACACTTTTCTTCTTACTCTTTTATGTGAATCATAAAAATATCTTTCTTTTTGCTCCATAGAGTATATTTTAAAATAAGAAGAATGTACTGTTTGTTTTTTGTTTCTTTTAAGGACCACATGCTCTTCCGTTTGACTCATTTCGTTTTTCTAATTATTGGCCCCGGACAGTAGGCACTTTGCTCGGAGCAGCCCCAGAGGATCCAGAAGGGTCGGCTCTCCCAGCATCTCATGATTTGTGACAACTCCAAATGGCAATTTCCCATTAACCCCGATTGCCATTCCCCCAGAAGGCATGCACTTCTCTCCCACAAGGTGAGCCAGCGGCACTCCTAAAGATGTCACAGCATGCAATCAACCTCCGACTCTCTTTCCCAGGTTGATTTTGTGAGCTCAGGAGGTCAGTCTGCCAACCAGCCGGCAAACTGCCTGAATGGTGGCAGGTGTCCTTCCCAGCAGAGAGCGAATGCTGCAGTGCACAATGTGGGAAATATGCTAATCTGAGGGGCTGGGATGGGAGCCCCAGGCTTTGTGACCTCTCATTTGAGAGGCCTCAGTGCACTTTTTACAAGATGGAGCTATTGTCCTCCTGGGCCTGCAACTGGAGGATTCAGAGGAGAACCACAATGTAGATCAAAGGATGGCGAAATAGGACCTAGGAGCAAAGGGTAAATGGCCCTGGTATTATTTTGCCTGGAGAAGAGAAGGCTGGAGGTGGAGTGGGTCGAGGAGGCCATAATGGTAGAAGAGCTATTATGTCGTCACTGTGGCCAGCTGTTCAACATTTTGAATGAGAAGAAAAAGAGTAGGGAAAAATGAATGTAAACTGCAAAGTGAGACATTTCTTTGAAATTTGTAAAAGAATTGCAAACAGTGAGGGCTGTTAAACACTAAAATTGGTGGCACGGGAATATATTTCTTATTTTAAAACTAAGATCTTTTCAAAATTCTTTTACTGAGGTCATCTTGGTTTATGACATTGTGTAAATTTCAGGTGTACATCGTTATATTTCAGCTTCTGTGTAGACTGCATTGTGTTCACCACCAAAACTCTGGTTTCCAACTGTCACCATACACTTGTGCTGCTTTAACCAAAACTAAATTTTTTTTAGTCAAGAGTTTTAAAGGCAAACTTGCATGAATGCAAGGAGTAGATGGGAAGAAATTTGGAGGCCTACTTCATTTAAATATATGCAACACAGGATTTTGACCTTCACCAACTGCTCCTTACAACTGACATTTTCTCAGAGGATAACAGTAGAACCTGCTTCTCAGGACTTCTTAAACCTTGCTTTAATGCTTTATTTAGCTGAGACGGGAATTGTCTTTGTGGCAAAGTGACTGACAAGTATCTTGGGTGATGGGCATCCTGATTTCAGTTCTGCTGCTAATTGACTCTGAGACTTTGAACAAGCTCTGAATCTCAATTTCCTTAACTCTCAAAACAGGACAGTAGCTCTGTTCTACCTTGTATGACTGGAGGAATAAATTCCAGAAAGGAATGGAAAGCACACTGAACCTAAGTATGTAGTAATTAGACTGTTCAGACCTCTGGGCTACTCCCAAATACGAAAATATGTGGTTCCCTTAGTATTGTTTTGATGAGTTACTCCCACACCAGCCCCCGTGTGAGAAAAAAGAAGGATCAGAGGGAAAAACAGAGAACCCAAGAGTTCAAGCTGGCATCAGTGCTGCTGTTTCATTCCTCTGCTTCCCAGGCCTGTGGCCCAACACCAGGTACAACTAGGTGGCACGTACCCGATGTGGTGGCTAACACACAGAGAGCTCTCATGGCTGGGCTGTGGTCTCTGCAGTGTTTGGACATTTCAACTAGAAATATTTTGCCATGAAATCCTCAAATATCAGAACTAGAAAACTCCTTTGCCCTTGGTACTTATAATAGATAAGTTGTAAATAAATAAAAAATAGGCAAATCAATAAATGCAAGTGTTTTAGTACAGTAATAAAGTGATGGAATTTTTTACCCCTAGAGTGAGTTCAGGCTGAGAAGATATTTGGTCACAGTGAAAGGAAAAAAAAAACCTTCTTCACCTAGAATTCTATCTACCTGGGAAATAGCCTTCAAAAATGAAGGTAAAAGAAAGGACTCTTTCAGCCAAAAGCGGAGATTTTGTCACAAGCAGATTAGCATTATAAGACATGTGCCGGCCGGCCGTGTTGAGGGGACCCCCTGCCTGGTAAAGTTGTCATCAGTTGGAAGCTGTGCTGCTGTCCATTATGCATTCCACGCTGCTATCAGAGACAGAACCCGAAACTAGGGCTGTCCCTGTGCAGTTCTAGAACATTAGAAGAAAGAAGACCCACTGAGCACATTTCATCCAGCCCCTTTACTTTCCAAATAGGAAACAGAGGGTTCAAGAAATGGGGCCAAACTAAGAATAATACAATTAATAAGGGAACAACACTGGCATTAACCACAAAATGTTATGGTCACCAAGTGACATGATTTACTCCACTTAAAAACCACAGACTGATCTCCAGTGGGGTGGAGATATGGTTCATAGGCATAGTTCATTTGGTCCACAAAGTAGATTAGAAAAATTTCAAAATTAATTGCCTTGAAAAATTAGAAGACATTATTAAGTGAGCTCATGTACCTTACATGACCACAATCAGCTGGAGTTCCAATGTGTTCTGCCTCTTTTAGACAGGACATGTGCTCTCTACATGTACTCTGTAGATTGCCATAGTCATCACCACGCCCTAATGTCCCCATGACAACGAGGCCATAGGTGATTTGGAGTGAATCATCATGCCACACAGTTGCTGTGGAAATGGAACCATTTATTTCATTCATTTTTCTCATTTTCCTGGGCCATTTGAACATTTGATTTTGCAATCCCTTCCCTTCCATATGCTGCTTCTATTTTCCTAATTAGTAAGACACTCATGATTATTTCTTCAAAGAGCAAACAAAAAATAAAATGTCTATGTGCATGCATGACACACACGTGATCCTACAGTGATTATGTGTATAGAACTCAAGATATATAAATTCACAGAAGCCAGTATAGGAAGCCAGTTTATTTTACCCACTTTTGCATAAGACTTTAAGTATTATCAAAGATCCCCTTGATTGCACTATTTCAAAGGAGAGTAATGACCACTTTGCCATTTCCCTCAAGTTCTGCTAGCTAAGGTGGGCTCCCTCAGTATTTTCTACTGTATTTTTCTAGTATTTTCTACTGTGCCGTCTCGTAACTTCTCAGGAAGATGGGGTGGGAGTATCTAGTTTTATAACTATATCAAAAAGATTAGATGTCTAAAAAAACTTGTACATGAATTTCATATTAGTATTTATTATTCATAATAGCCCAAAAGTAGAAACAACCTAAATTTACATCAACTGATGAATGGATAAATAAAATGTTTTATATCCATACAATGAATATTACTCGGCAATTTAAAAAATGAAGTACTGACACATACTATAGCATGGATGAACTTTGAAAATATTATGATGAGTGAATGAAGCCAGTCACAGAAGATAACACACTATATAATTCTACTTACAGAAAATGTCCAGAATAGGCAAAATCTATAGAGGCAGAAAATAGATTAGTGTTGCCTAGGACTGGGGACATTGGGAGGAAATGAGGAATGACCGCTAGCTGACATGAAGTTTCCTTTTTTCAATGAGGAAAATGTTCTAAAATTGATTATGGTGATGATTGTACAACACTGTGATTTTCCTAAAAACTATTGAACAGTACACTTTAAATGGGTAGGTATTATAGTATGTGAATTATAGCTCAATCAAGCTGTTGTTTAAAGAAAGTTAAAACAGAATAACCATCAGAAACTGGGAAAGGGAAACTAATATTTTAGAGGGAACTGCTACAGGCCAAGCAGACTCCAGTGTGCTATATATATGTATATCATTTTATTCAAGTCTCACAGCAACCTGCCAGTAGGTTTCATTTTGCCCATTTCACAGATGAAGAAATAGAGGCTCACAGAGATTAATCTGCCTTAACCAGTCACTTACTAAGCTGAGATCTGAACCCATGTCAGTCACCCAACATTTTCTCCCTCTCTAAATGACAAGGAGCTAAATAGAGACTTCTTGCCTTGGCTGTTTCTTATTGCTGCATGTGACTATTTAATTATGAGCAGGACACTAGCTTTTCTTAAAAGCTAACCTGAGACATGCCAGCTGATTAATCAGTCTCTCTAAAGTCAACTGGGGCCCTTTTTTTCAAGGTGACACGTCCCCTTTTCTAAATGCAGAGCTAGACCTGCTTAAACCATTTCTCTGTCTGTTGGCATTTTCTCACTTACTCAGTATTCTCCTTGAACTCACCTCAGCTTGCTCCTTCATTCCATATTAGAGCTTAAAACATGCCTAATGTACCTCTCCCTCTCCCACTCACCCCTGCATATATAAAGCATCAGATGATCCAGGTAGCACCAAACATGTTTATGACCTCCTAATTCTATTGCTGTGCCTGTCTCTAATCGTTAGCATCAAAGAATACACAAATGAATTCACAGGGACAAATTCCTCAACCAAGCATTCAAAACACACGCACCAGCATCCAACTTCAACCACTTTAAGAAGTTACAGTAAAGCACAAGTTGTTTGGAGTATGGTAAGCTGGGGTGAGGGGAGACAGATTCGAATAGAACTCTTGCTCTTTGCCTTAAATGAGGATCAGCTCGAGCTGTATATGAATGGGCAGCCAGCAGAGAACGTCTGGGATGCCAGCCATGTCCGAGCCACAGGCGTAGAGTCTGCATTTACTCACATCACAATCCATTATCTTCCCAGCCAGGCTCCAATCCTTACCTCTACTGAAGCAGAAGCCAAGTGCATCAGCGAGTGACCTCGCTGGGTCATCAGGACCACTGCAGCCACTCAGTTTGGCCCCTTACAGGCTCAGCTCTCTGATCTGACAGCCACAGTCAGACTTTCCTTTCCTTTTTCTGAGCAGTGCCAGTGTGCTTCCTCCTGCCTGTCAATATTTAACTACCCTGTCAAGTTACATTACATCACCTGCACTAAATCCCACCCTGGCAATAGCTGAAGGGTGTGCCTGCTCTATTCAATTCACCTCAACTAACCTTAATCAAGATCCTTCCGTTCATTCATTTCTTTCAACATGTATTAAGTGCCTACTGCATCTGGCACTAGAGACACAGAAATGAAAGATCCAATCGCCGGAGTCTAGTTGGGGAGACAGATAAGGCAATGTGGTATGTGCTATGATGCTGGAGCACAGAGTACTGGGGAGTCTCCCACTCCAGGCTGGCTGCTGAGAGATGAAGTGAAGGAGACCAGAGAATTTCCAAAGATGGTGACACACAAAGTGACATCTCTAATGGGCCAAGCTAGATCTGGGAAGACACAAGGATGACAAATATATGGCCTGCATCCTCAAGGAGTGTAAACTCAACCCAGAGAGCTCTATCATTCCACAAACTAGCAGGATTGCCTATATAAGTGCCACAGGCAAGGTGCATTTAAAATATTAGACCAAAGAGAACAGCTATTTCTCATTTTTTCTTGATGAGTTGGATCATCCGCTATTTCTAAGAATGAACATTTGAACCAAGATATCTCAACAGCAAAAGCTGACTGCAGCCTACTGGTCTTTTGGTGTTTCAAATATGGGTGATTACTCAGATCTTTGAAATAGCAGATAAACCTAGTGAGTAAAGAAGATTGCCTGAGGCCCATTTTCAACACCAGGGAAAGAAGAATTCAGGTAACAGAGTAACATTCTTCTCTGGTCAAAAGAATTAATCTGGGACAAAATGGCTTGGCCAGAGATAAATAGGGACCTGAGACATACCCTTCTAATCTCTCCTTGATTTTTTAATGCAAAATTTCCTGACACTTAATGAATGGTTGATGGCTCTTTTAAATAGTAAGTATAGACTTTCAGAGCCCCTGGGCAATACTAAGCTGCGGTCTTTAACTCTAGCTATGATCAGAAACTTCAAAATCTACCCATTTCAGGATTTTTCAAAGTTTGAGTTTACTACCAAAACACGGCTCTCAAACATGCCCACACAATCCCTTTTCTACCAAAACTTACTTCAGCTTCCTGTTCCAGAGAACAAAGACGCCCATTTATGTGTTAACGTTCAAAGGACCCCACCATTGGGGAAAGTAAGAAGCTGCCATGGAAAGTGCTGGATTATTTGAATTGCAAATCACAACCCAGGGATCTCAATATATCTCATTTGGAATATGTTCCAAGCTCAAGAGCATCTCTGCGTGGAAGCAGCTCTATTAGTAAGTATCCCAGGCAATTTTCCAGTTCCACATGTTCACTTCCCCAAGTGTTTCTAAGAAGAATGTTTACAGTCTGTTGCCATATTTTACTACAAGGTATTTAGGATTTTGACAAATACTAACTGACATCGCCACCATTCCAGTGAAAGCTGATGACCCACATCTAATGCCTACTACTTTGTTGTGGCTGAAGACATTTTTTAGTCAGTCAGTGATTATAAGCAGAACACTGCTCCAGACCCCTTGTCCTCTAAGCACAGTTTAATCTCAGCCTTAATAAATCCACTTCGCATGTTGAATCATCACACTCAAGCTTGTTCTTTTTTTAAACCAAGACTTCTTCAGAACCTTTTTTGCTTAATAACACATAACACACTTGGCATTAAGGATATTATACATTATTAATGGAACAATTGTTACTACTAATTGCCAAATGCCCAGGGATTTCTGGATCCAATTAGAATGGATTTGTGTCATTTATCTCGCAGTCTTGCCGGAAGGATGAGGTGCTATATGACCTTCATGTGTTTTTAAAAGCAATTGTAGTAAATTTTAGCAAAAGCGAGGTGAGTTTTTTAAATAATATCATGCATGGTAAGATAACTAACTAACATCTCATGGAAAATAACACCTGAAATAAATACATTTCAGATGTAAATCATGAAGAAATTCAGTTTTCAAAAGACAGAAAATTTAAAATGTATCCTGTTTATCTCTCGTGTATCTAGCTTTACAAAATAGAAGAGAGAATTTTTGTTTTGTTTTTAATAAATCATCTTAAAGAGAAGATCCAAAATAAAACTAATTGCCCCAAAGCCAATTTAATAAATATTCCTCTATTTTAGAAGGCAAATGGCATTGTGTACTCATAATGAGTATAGATAAAGAACTTGAAGGCTCAGTCAATATTATGTGATCCTGGGCCAGGCACTTCATCCCTGTGATGAGGATCTAAGCCTGCCTACCTGATATGAGGAATAATTAAGGAAAAACGATTGGTTGTTTAAGATACACATCAATACTCATGTGTGTCAGAGAGTACTGTGCCTTTAAAACAGTCACTTGGGGAGTATAGAACATATTCAAGGTCACAGAAGAGTCTTTCTAATGCTGTTATTAACTATCCCAATTTGCCCAGGACTGGGAGGTTTTCCAAGTATGACTTGGAGTGCTAAAATCAGGAAAGTCCTGGGCAGACCACAGATCAGCCACTCAACCTGCTATTACTCGGATCATGTTAGAACTGCATCTTGGGAACTGACGTCATATTATGCATAGGGAATGTATCAGATAATAAGGGGATAAAGGATTTAATGGAAGAGAGTATTTCAGGCCTAGAGGGCAGTGGAAACTAATGCTCTGAGGCAAAAGGGAGAAAGGGGGAAATAAAAAGTAATAAGCAAAGAATAACTAAAAGCTAAAGTGAAATCTAAATGGATGCCAACAACATATAGTGAATTGCAACAATATAAAAGCTAAAAAACTTTCTTTCCTGAAACAGAAGATGAATATTGTAATGGCAAATACAGTAAGAGTCTAAAACCAACATTCTAAGTATATCAAATGGGGAGCCAGAAGGAGATTGAGAACAAAGTTTTTACTTGTGTATATATAAGTAGATAATTTGTATGCTATGAACAGAAGATGCATAGTCTTCTTTTATGCCCATGGGATGTAAATTTACAGAAAATTATGTAGTATGTGGCCACAAAAAAAATAAATCCTTAAAGTGAATGAGGAAAGGACAAAAAAACACAAAAATCTAAGAGTTTTTAAATTAAAAAACAGTCTTCTCACTAAACCAAGGATCAAAAATGCAATAAAAGTACGAAGTGCAGGTTATTCAGACATAAGCACAGCAGTCAAAAATACTTCATACCAAAACTGGGATGCAGCTAAGCTCAGAAGAAAATATATAGCCTTAAACGTTTTTATTTCAAAAAGAAAGAGTGAAATAAATGAATTAAATATTCCTCCTAAGGAATTAAAGGACCCAAGAAAACAAACTTGAAGCAAAGAGGATAGGAAAAACCCTAAAATACATTGGCCAGTAATCAATTTATATATTAATTGATTCAACAAATATTTATTGAACAGTGACTAGGAGTTGTTTTTTGTTGTTGTTTCCTTGGTTTTTGCTACTCTTCTAGATTCAGTGGATGTGGCAGTGAATAATACATAATAAATAGATGGATAAAAACTTAATGGATAAATAATTGATGTAGGTATCCACCCTCAATGATGAGTATAACTCCCTACTCTCTAAGGTCAATATGGAAACGGGGTGGAAAATAGTAACTTCACTGTGGAGAAACCTGACACACACTCCCTCAGCCAGGTGATCAAGGTCAACATCAACAGTGATACATCCTGTTGATAGCATGCACCCTTGAGTTGACGTGATGAAAATGGCATGTTACCTCTGTGGTCTTCCTCCCCTAAACCCATAACCCCAGTGTAATCATGAAAAGACAAGGTTCAACAGAGTAGCAGCCTACAAATTGCCTGACCAGTATTCCAAGAAAAGACTGAGAAACTGGTCACCAAGAGGAGCCTAAGTAGACAGGATAACTAAATATAAAGATGGTATTCTGATAAGCTCTTGGAACAGAAAAAGAACATTAGGTAAAACTAAGGAAATTTGAATAAAGTATGATCTTTAGTTAATAATAACGTATCATCAATTATGAACAATGTATATACTAATGTAAGATGTTAATAATAGAAGAAAATGGATGTGGAGTATATGGGAACTCTCTATACTACTTTCTCAATTTTTTTTGTAAATCTAAAACCGTTCTAATAAACTCTATTTGGAATTTTAAAAATAAACAGATGATTTCAGATAGTGATGCAAGTTATAAAGAACATAATATGGGGTAAGGCAAAGGATGTCCTGGGATGGGATGGTGATCAGGAAAGGTGAGCAGTGAAGATTTCTCTGGGGCATTGGAGCTGAGGCTTTCATAAGGAGGGACGGAGAACCATGCGAAAACCTCAGGATGATGTTCCAGAGAGAGGGGCAACATCAAAACTAAAAAGCAGGAAGCAAACAAGGGATGAATTAAACTGAAAACTGGTTATTTGAAAAGACAAATAAAATAAGCAACTCTCTGGCATCCTGATCAAGGCAAAAAGATAAAAACCCCACAACACAAAGACTAAGAAATAAGACGTTGATGAGCAGGAAAGTAACTTGAAAAAATGAGATTATATGCAATTCACTGACATTGCAATAAGAACTGAAAACTTTTCAAGCAAAATATAAATGACTAAAAGTAATATAAGAAGTATAAGGCTGAAGAAAACAAAAGCAAATAAAAATGTTGCTACAGATCTATTGTTTTAAAATAAACAAATATGGTAATTTTATCAAATTTTTTTTGATTGGCACCTGAGCTGACATCTGTTGCCAATCTTCTTTTCTTCTTCTCCTTCTTCTCCCCAAAGCCCCCCAGCACACAGTTGTATACTCCAGTTGTGAGTGCCTCCAGTTCTGCTGTGTGGGACGCTGCCTCAGCATGGTCTGATGAGCTATGCCACGTCCGTGCCCAGGATCTGAACCCGCAAAACCCTGGGCCACCAAAGCGGAGCGTGCAAACTTAATCACTCAGCCATAGGGCCAGCCCCTAATTTTATCAAATTCTAACAGAAAATTCTTATATAATTTAAATTGTCCCAGAGAAAAGAAAGAAATGAAAAGTTTTACAGTTAACTTTATTAAACCAGCATATCCTAACACTAAAGTCTGATAAAACTAACATAGAAAAAGAAACTTTAACTTCATTTATAAAATTAAATGTATTTTAAATAGGGTGCTAGCAAACTGTATTCAGATTTGTAATAAAATAAACTATGACCAGGCATAGTTTATTTTAGTTATGTGAGGATGAATCAACATTTAAAAAATCTATCAACTGAATTTATATTAACAAATTAAAATGAAAATATGTGATTATATCCTTAGGTGCTGAAAATCATTTACTATGATTTTGTGAGAGCTCTTGACTTTAAGTAAAATAAACATCAAAGGAAGCTCCCTAAGCATGAGAAAGTATTTACCAGAAACCAATACAAATCATAGTCACATTCGAGTTGTAAGTAAAGATGTCCTCTATCACTGCTACACTTTTCAACATTGTTTTAGAGCAACCAGCAGATGTAACAAGATGTGAAAATGAAATACATGATACAAATGTTGGAAAATAATACATAAAAACAATAATTACTCACGGAATTGTGTATATCTGGAACATTCAAGAAATAAAATCTTTTAGAAAATCAGAAACTATATTAAGGCAACTGAAAATAAGATAAATATTTTTAAAACAGTGCTTATTTATACTATACAGTAACAGGAAAAAATTAAAATCTCAAAACTCTTTTTTTTGAGAGAGAAAAAGAAAATCTGGCTACATAATGTTTTGATTCATCTTGGAAATAGTTTTATTTTTTAGAGTTCCTTGAATTCCGGTATCTGGTTCTGCTAGGATGCCCAAGTGTCAATGAGAGACAGGAGAAACAAGTACTGCATTTGACAGAACTTCAGAATATTGAAATAACAGTTCCCAGAAGGCAAATTTTCACAGAACCCGGCTTTTCTGGCAAGTTGGTTAGACCCACTCTCCATATTTCCTATATTTAAACTGGATGTTTCAAGTTGTCTTCAGATCTATAATCTACTTCCAGCATAGGATTGATTACTGTATGTTGCTGTGACATTTTAATCACCTCCCACTCCCACCCCTGGCCCTTTCCAGGTGGAAAAGGAGAGATCCACTTCCAGGGTACACAGCTTGGAAGCCCCGAAGGCTGCTTCTTTGATGTGGCTTTTTTGTTTCACTGACTCTTTCTTAGAGAAAACATTCTGAAGTTGTTGAAAAGATCAGCTGAGATCTCCACAGTGGTAAGCAATAACATGTTGCTTTACAAATCTGGCAGAAGCAGAGAGACACTGAGAACCAGGCTAACCAGGTTAGTGAGTGGTCTTTCTGATAGCAGACCAAGGCTAGCATCTGTGTATAAATGAGAAGACTATTTTATTTTTTAGCAATCATATCTACACTTCAGAAGCAAGTGTTTCTTGATGATAGTGATATCAAATGGGAGGAGGGGGGTGGAGGTGATACTCATAAATAAGTAAGTGAGGGGTAATAAAACAAGTTCCCTTGATCAGTAAAACAAGAAACAAGCAATAAGTTTGCCATGAAAATGAAGAGAAGAATGAAATCCACTTATGTGAAAATAAAAATTAAGAAAACACAACCCCAAACTCAAGAATTGCTAGTGATTCATAACTCTGTAAAATCATCCATATAAGAAAGCGTCCTGTTTAGAAGAAACAAATTTGTTTCCCTCTGAAATATACACATTTGCCAAACAGTTGGAACAGATAAATATCCAAATCATGGAATTTACCATTACATCATTCCTTAACCTTTGCTTCAATATCTGCAAATTAGGTTGAAAAGCGAATTTTTATTTTTTTAGTGCCTAATGTTGCCCTTTGTCACAGCAAGAGCTCATTAAACTTTGAAGAGGGAACATCACGGTTTACAGTCAAACTGCAGGACTAATACTACCCCATTATCTGTATCATGCCACAAACTTAGCATCATTATAGTTTCATGAAATACAATAAAACTTGCTCATCAATTATTCATATTCTGTTTCTAGTACACAGGATTAAAAAGGATAACAACACATACATGAGAGAAGCAGCAATGCTGGTACCCTAAAGACTAAGCTACATCACCAGAAGACTAAGCTGAGCTTAAAACCCTTGGCTTTCAGATCTCCTAATAGCATTGATCACTTGAGTACTCTGAGGGTTCCACACCTTCCTTCCTACATGGGGCTCCAGTGTTCCCATTGCCTATTGTTGCTATTAACCTACAGATACACACAAGATCAAGGTCATCCATCCTGCACACTGAGTCAGCTCCAAAGATAAGTCTGTCAAGTAGCATGTTTAAGGCAAATCTTTAAACAATCAAACTGGCCCTCCTAAATACGGGGCTGTGAAGCTGGCATGTTAATTTCACTAATAGCTAACTCCCCTGCCGCACCATAAGCTTCATGGGTTCTGCAGCAAACAGTAACTATTCTGTTCATCAGTGTAGTCTCAGAACCTGAAACAGAGCCTGGCACATAGAAGACAATAAATATTTGTGTTGATTAGATCATATGATACAAGTCTCTCCACTTTATGCATCTGTAAAATGGGGTTATTATAATATCTGTAACCATTTCTGCATTGCTGGCATTCTAGTTCCTTCTCATATTGTAATATTTTCCACATTGTTGTGATAAACATCTTTATTCATATAATTCCTCCGTATTTGGGGTTCCCAAAAGGAGAATTAGTGGGTCCAAGAATCAGAACATTTTTATGGCTCTTGATATACAGTGTCAAATTACTTACGAGTAGACAATGTCACCAGGAAAACATGGAAGAACAAGTTTTACCACCTGCCCATGAAGATCAGCTGTTAAAGTTTTTTAAAAGAGTGGGTAACTTAATGGAAAAATGGAATGCTGTCTAATATTTTTGAGCGTCATTAATTTGGTAAATTGAACATTTTTCTCTGTTTAACTAGCTGTATTTTCTTTTTCTGCATCAAGCAGGGAATGACCAGCCATGGCCACTATTCTGTGTACAGGAGCCTTCCTCAGAGACTTGAACTTTGGCACCGTGACTCCTCTGCCCAGCTGCTCCTCGAGAGCACAACAGGAGCCTTGGAAGCTGAAGTGTAGGTGATGCTTCTATTGGCCAGAGATCTCTTTACTAAACGGACTTGTATGATAGACCAGGAGCCACTCAGATGGTCATCTGGATTATTTACATGTGTGTTTCCACTCTGGAAGAATTAGTGAGTTATTTTGCAGAGTCAGGCCAGTTTTATGGGCCAATAAGTAATAGCCTAAATAAGTCATAGTGAGGGAACAGCCTACACAAAGAAATCCTATACCTACAAAAGTTTTAGTACTAATACAATTGAAAACTGTCACCAAATCCTTTTATCTGTCTGGGTGGAAAAGGGCTCAACAAAACACTGATAGCCCAGAAAGTAGAGAATTGAATTAAGGCCAACAAAAACCTTTGAGGGAAAGGCAGATTCAAGATAATAGCTGAGTGATAAAATAAAACTTTCCCAGAAACCCAAGTCTTAATAAAATGGCTCTGAAAGTGCTTTGGAACTACGGGTCTATCCAATTTCTTTTATGTTCTTAGGGCTAAAGGATGTTTGGTTTGGAGAGTAGGCACATTTATGGGTGTCGAGGCAATTCAGGCAAGTCCTAGGTGGAATCTGGTTTTTGTAGCCCAGCAAAAGTTGGTATTATTGTGTAAATATTTATACATTACTTCCAAAACAAAGCATTCTTTCATTGTTCTGGGTACTCAGTGCTTAAACACTTGGAGTGAAAGAAAGATTCCAAGAATACCTATAAAAATATTTTAGATTTAAGAGGTCAAAAATTCGCAAAGATAATTCAAGCCATGTATGGTGAGCTAAATGTTTACCTCTTCCTTCATTTCTATTTGGTGGCAATGTTTGATAGGAAGAGAAAGAGTCTTTTTCTTAAAAATGCTCCTTTCAAAAATCATTATTATATAGAGAGCTAAATGTCAACCACAGATAAATCAATAACTACATTCTATAAATAAATTCATTTCAAGGGGAGTTTTCTTTTTGTCTCCAACCGGAGATCATAGTTGAGTGGGGAGAGAAAGTAAAGTATAGTGGTTAAGGCCATAGGTTGGTGACAGACTTAGTCCAATCCCACTTATGCCTTGATTAGCTGTATGATTTGGGATGTTTTATCAAATTCTGTATTCCTCAATTTCCTCACCTGCCAAATGGGTTGATAATGACAATACCTAATTCATAGTGGTGTTGTAAAGATGAAGTGAGTTAAATATGTAAGAATACCCTGTAAGAGTGTCCAGCATATAGCACCACGTATGTTCCAATAAGAGATTATGAACACTTTGAGAGTATAGTTTATATAACTGTGTTCTCCAGTATCTAACATCACTCCAGCACAGAGCAGGTGATCAATAAACAATTGCTGAATGAACAGTTGACTCTAAAGGGTTTTCTACTAGAGTTTCTTTAAAGAACAACATTTCCCTGTATCTTCAAAGTATGAAATCCAGTACGAGACTGACAGGCAAGTTTCAGGAACAATTCCAGGGTGCAGAGTATATGCACCTGTATGCATCAGCAGAGGATTGAATAATGGGACAGCAATGAAGACTATTCGACAGAAGACATGTAAGAGTCTTAACACAAATCCAAATGACTTTGAATTAATGCAAGTATTATTTTCTTGGCATAGCCCCGGCCTGCCCTTCTACTCTTTACTGATAAAGCCGTGACTATTACACCATCTGGGACGGGTCAAGATGAAGTGGAGATTCTGAGCTCATCCCTAATTACTCCTTTATTCAAGTGGATTGGAGAGTGGGTGGGAAAGTTTCAGAGAAGGCTTTTTCAAATGACACAGATTCACTAATAAAATGCTCAGGAGCTGGTTTAGGCCTACTTAATCTCCAAGACATCTGAAACAACGCAATATCTGTAACGACTTCTTATCCTGGAAAATCCCAGAGTCGTTTTAATTTTTTTTTAATCCACATATTTAGTAGTCACATAACTCACCACTGAAATGTAGTTCTCGTTTCTAGAGTAAAAGAAAGCAATGTTTTTAGTAGGTACCGCAAGATAATAGGATGACTAGACACACAGCTCGCATCACTGAAAAAGGAGACAGACGGGCTTTTCCAAGTTGAAACATAGCCAGCTGCTACAGCACTCACCACAGTCTGGGTGCAGCATCACCAGTTTCCTCCTTATACAGAAATGAGGTAAGAGAGTGGGTAAGTGAATGAATGAGATAATGAATCAAAGATTAAATGAACAAACACAATAAAGTTAAAGAAGGTACTGGCCTACGAAGATTTTAGTTGAAAGAGGCAGGGACTTTCCCATTAATCAAATCTGCCAAAGAATGGATTTCATTTTAACTATCAACCTGTGGCTAGTGGGTATCATATTGGACAGTGAAGGCCAGATGAGTCCCTTTGACGTCTCTATTCTTTTTCTATCTCCTTCATGGTGTTCTCTTCTCTCACTTGCTACTTATATATTGAGATTCCTCATTGGTCCCTGCTTTTGTGACTCTGCATGCTTTCCTTCACACACTTCATATTCTACAACACCAAAATCTAACTCTTTGTCTTCCTGTGTAAAATAGCTACTCTTTAGGAATTTGTTACTTCAATTGCAGGCATTATCATCCACCTGGGCCCCCAGCAGGGAACCATCCTTGACAGCTCATTACCCCCACCTCCAACCTCATCCAATTGATTATCAGTTCTTGCTATATTTATATTTACCTTACAAACCCTTTTTTTCAAATCCATCTCCTGCACTGTAACTACCACTGCATACTCCAAATTGTCATCCTCTCTTTCCTATATTTCAACCAATATTCTTCTAGCTCAGGGATTCTCAGTTCTGGCTGTGCACTGGAATCATACGGGGAATTAAAATCACAACAGTGCCTGGATCCACCCCAAGAGATGTGGTTTATATTCAGGATGCGGTGGGCCCAGGCATTGATATTTTTTAAAACTCCTTGAGTTACTTTTGTGCAGTCAAGTTTGAGAATCACCCTTCTTGCTCATCCCTCTGGTGCTAGTTTTGTCCTCTCTATGGCCACACTCTGAAGAAACACGAAGCTGCTCCTTCTAGAATGTTCATCTGTCCACTCTGCTTAAACCCTTTCAATGACTTCCCATCATCTAGAAAGTGAAACTCAAATTCCTTAACTTCTCCTAGCCTTTCTCCTCAAGTCTTGACATTCTCTGCCTCACATCTGTTGCTCCAGTCACTGCTAATTCCCCACCTCAACCTGCCACTTCATGCCTGTGCTCATGCCTTCTTCTTTGCTCAGTATGCCAATCCCCACTCTTTATCTGGTGAATGTCTGCTATCCTTAAAGACTCAGCTTCAGCATCACCTTTCTAAGAAATCTGTTTTGTCTTAACTTGCTTGGGTACCCCTCCCCTGTGCATGGTATGCCCTCTGCCTATCTCTATCTGTATATTTATAAGACATCATAAATATATGTATCCCTCACTCCTCTATGAGCCAGTTTCCTCAGGACACTCATGGCTTATGCCTATTATTCCCTTTTAATTATTAATCATGCCCCCTTTTATTCTCAAGGGTATCTTAACATGGATGATAAATTGGTGGTCACCAATGAAGTCACTGAGGCCAATAACATAGTCATATTCTTTGTTATAATCGGAATGCCTGATACAATTCCTAAAACTTGGCATACGTTTATATGAAGGAAGGAAGGAATTATATAACCGGCAAACTGTCTTATCATCTTCAGAAGAAATCTCCAGGAAGGGTTGTTTAAAAAAACTAAACAAAGTTGTATGTTGAAGAGATATCTGCAGACCCACATTCATTGCAGCATTATTCACAATAGCCAAGATATGGAATCAACCCAAGTGTCTATCAGGGGATGAATGGATAAAGAAAATGTGCTATATATATATATATACTCAATGGAATGTTATTCAGCCTTAAAAAAGAGGAAAATCCTGTCATTTGTGACAACAAGGGTGATACTGGAGGACATTATGCTAAGTGAAATAAGCCAGACACTGAAAGACAAATGGTGCATGATCTCACTTATATGTGGGATCTAAAGAAGTCAAACTCACAGAAGCAGAGAGTAGAATGGCAGTTGCCATGGGGTGGAGGGTGGGGGAAATGAGGAGATGTCTGTCAAAGGGTGCAAAGTTTCAGTTATGCATTGTGAATAAGTTCTGGAGATCTAATATACAGCATGGTGACTACAGATAATAACACTGCATTGTATACTTGCAATTTGCTAAGAAAATAGATCTTAAAGGTTCTCACCACATACACAAAAAAGATAACTGTATGAGGTGATAGATACATTAATTAGCTTGATTGTGGTAATCTTTCACAATGCATACATATATCAAAACATCATGTTGTACACCACAAATATATATAATTTTTATTTGTCAGTTATACCTCAATAAAACTGAAAGAAAATTAAAGATCTGATTAAATTTAAAAACCTAAACAAAGAAATAAATCAGCGCATATCCACTCCTTAAAAATACAATTTTAGAGAAGAAACTTAATTCTTCTCTCTCAGCTTACTATCACCTTCTGTCCTTCTGTGTGTTCCCTGGGGTCCTACGGATGTTGGAGAAGTTCCGCATGGTCATTAGGTGGGTGTGAACCAAAGTTTAGGTGGTTCCTGGAAACGCCCCCAGCCCATGTCTGTCCTGGGCAGATCTGCTTTTTATGGCCCAGGATTCCCACGCTGATATCAAACTGCCTACGTTTGAATTGTGTTCCTCCACTAGGAGGACACATGATTTTGGTAAGTTATTTAAGCTCTCGAAGCCGGCTGTGTACTGGAGGATGTTAATGTGCCTGCCTCATACAGTTGTTTTGAGAATTAAATAAGGAAAACTATGCAGGGAGTTTAGCATGGTGCTGTCACAGAGAAAGCCTTGAATAATCAGTAGCTCTTATTATTTTATCTAATTTACTTGTTGGACTTACAAATAATATTTCATTTGAAGAAGGGATTTGCCTGCATTTAAAAATACTACGTGAAATCACTGATCTGAAATGTTGTGACTAGAGATTCCAACGTAGTTCTCCCTCGGTCCCTCAGGATCTTTGTAACTTGAGTTGCTAATGGAACCAGTGTTATTTCTTTACTCTGCAATTCTGAGACTGAAGTCCACACCTTGCCTGTTCATAGAACTCATTAGTCGAAAAGAAAACACCAACCCAAGACTCAAATTTCAGTGTGAGCCATAGGTGTTGGTGGGTGCCAGCTTCTGGCAGCATGGCATAAAAAGAAACGAATGCTTTTGCCAATGTTGGGAATATGATTGAAGTATGCCTATGACAAATATTTACCTTTTTAGCTGGAATATCAGGGGACACTAGGGTTTCTGTTTGAACAGTGCTTTGAGGCAGAACTCACTGAAATGATATGGAAAGCTCTGCATAAATAAACTCTTTTTATCATTTTACTTGTAACACATCATACTACCAGACTGCAAAATAAAGCTTGGGAGGACAAAACCATCCCAGTTATTTACACATAACTCTAGTTCATCAATACAGATTTGTGGATAATTTTGCATAAAGTATAACAGGCGATATTTCATTCTTGGCAAAATGGGCCTATCAACTAGGGTTGAAAAAGCTGTATAATTTGGGGGTTACGGTCCAGGAGTTATAGCCAGGGACTTTAGAGTCAAATAGACATTATTTTGAGAAAATAAAGCACTTAGGGTGTTGGAACCTAAAATAGATGCAATAAATATTAACTCTGATAGTAATAATGATAGTAAATATTAACAATTATTTTTTAGAGGTATTTGGCATAATTCTACCAAACAAAGATGATTAGGTTGTATTTTATTTCTATCCTATTTTGTCTTTTACTGCTACTGTTGTTTGTTATTTTCAGATCAACTCCCAAAATATTCACACAGGCTTAAAACCTGGCTTCAATAATTTCAGTTTTCTCTGAGCAGTTAGCGCAGCAACACCAAGCCATGGAAATGAGATTGAAGTGTCTGCATTTTCATGACCAGAAGGCATGATAACTTGTCCTAAAACGTTTGATCTTGTTACCATTTCTGCTGAATACTTTGAGTCATGCAAGGGTATAGACTGTCTTTTATTCAAAAGCTTCCAAAAGAGAGATTGCATCGACAGAAATTCAGAGCAAGCTGCCGAAAGGCTATATTAATCCTGATCCTGGGATATTACACTAAATATTTGACAGGAATCCAAATTTTCCTGTAACCTTCCACTAAGAAGATAATCTTTCATAATTTTAACTGTGAAAGGGGAGGACTTGATCTTTTGAAATGGAAAGGGTGAGCCTAATTGAATTTCCTTCTTTGGTCTCTTATTAAAGATGGGACCAGATTGAATCATATTCAATTAATGATTGTACTTGGATATATTGCTCTTTCCAGAAGCTGAAAATAAGATTAGCAAAGCTAGAAAAAGATGTAGGGGGCAACAGTGTCAATTCAGTGGAGCAAAGACCTATTTCAATGGCATTTATTCATATGATCCTGGAGCAGGCTGGGCCATTGTTCTTGACCAATTCAAGGATGGAGGGGAAAGTTGTGTGATACTGAGCATCACCTATGAAGGAAAAATACACTTTCAAATGCTGCAATAATAACCCGGACATGGCATTCTGACCTGCCTTCTCTCCTGACTACCCACCAAATACACCATGATCCTTGTCATTGTTGACTCAGTGTGTACCTGTCATGTACCCATCATGGCCTACCCACCCACTTCCTAGCCACCACAGATCAAGTTCAAGACTGTCCCCCTCCATAAAGCTTTATGCAGCTCTGATAACCACCAAAACGTGTTTTATGGACTAACAATTGTGACATGAGATCTGACAAGTAAATTAGCACAAATATTTTAAAACTGGGACTGTCCAGGAATGCAGTTCTTGTAATTACTATCTCCATAAAACTCTCCCTCCTCTAAGCTTTTCTGGAGAATTTTTCTTCTATATCTTAAACACTGGCATTTTATCACAATAGATCTTCACATTTTTTGCTTAATCGTCTCATATTTCTCTTCATATATTGCCTCCCTAGTGATGGGGTAAGTGCTTCCAGGGCAAACTGACCAGCCCCTCTATTCTTCACTGTCTACATAGCACAAAAACATAGTAGGAGCTTAATTAGTACTTTGTGAAATGCAGCTGATTTCTGTGTGTGCGTGTGTGTGTGTGTGTGTGCGCGCGTGCGTATGTGTGTGTGTGTAGGAGGTGGTACAAGTTTGGGAGACAGAATCTGGAATTTTCATCCTAGATCTGATTTTGACGTCTGTGTGAGCCTGAGTAAGTTTCCACATTTGTAGAATGGGCATAATAATACATAATAACAAACACATTGTGATGATACCATATGACATTTGTGCAGTGTCCAACATGCAGTAGAAACTCAATCCATAGTCATTCCCTTATTGAACAGAAACACTGACTTAAGAAAGGTTTCAGAATATGAGAGGGAATGGAGTATAGTGCTCATGAGCACGGACTCTGGAACCAGACTACCTAAGTTTAAACCCAATTCTAAACCTTCTGGCTGTGAGATTTGGGGAAAATTGCTTAACGTCTCTGTGCCTCAGTTTCCTCACCTGTGAAATATGGATACTAATAGTATGTACCTCCCTAGATTGTGAGTATTAAATGAATAAATACATAGCCATCCCTTATAAGCTGTGATACAGACAGGTGTTTGGCTTTAGCGTTATTAAGGACGAACCTACTTAAGACACACAAAGGAACTTAGTCAATTTTTTTTTTTTTTTGAGGAAGATTAGCCCTGAGCTAAAATCCGCTGCCAATCTTCCTCTTTTTTTGCTGAGGAAGATTTGCCCTGAGCTAACATCTGTGCCCATCTTCCTCTACTTTATATGGGACGCGTGCCACAGCATGGCTTGATAAGCAGTGCATAGGTCTGCACCGGGGATCCGAACCGGTGAACCCCAGGCTGCTGAAGTGGAGTGTGCAAACTTAACTGCTGTGCCACCAGGCCAGCCCCAGGAACGTGGTCAATTTTAAAGGTCTTTTTAAAATTCTGGATCTATAGTTTTGTGAAGAAAACATATATACTCTTGCCTTTAAAGTCCCACATAGAAGAGAATGTAACACTCATACTGAGATAGACTCCACCCCTTACACATACACATAGACACACACACACACACACACACACACGTACACATCAGAGTTGTCTTGGTTTAACTTCTTTCCTTCTTCTTTCAAGCTCACACGTCTGCTACCTGCAGTATCTGAAAGGCCAACCAATTTATGATCTGCCATAACCAGCTAGGAAGCTGGACTTGGAAGGAAATGCTGAAGCCAAACCTCATATTCGGTTTGAAAGACTGTTTATTAGAACATCCGTCTTCTGTAAAGAAGGTCTGAACGAGGAGCCATAAGCAGCTTGTCTAAAACAGATGCCTGAGGAGGAAAAGTCTGGACTCAGAGCCTGGCATTGAACGGAACTTTCAAGGAATCTTTCAGTGAAGTTCATCAGTGTCTAAAAACTGAGCCTCTTCCAGCAGACAGGCTGGGTCAGCACAAGGTGCATTATTACTTAACTTGCTGGAAGTCTTCACAGGATTGGGATACAAACACCTGCCAAGAAAGACTAGGCACAAATGGCCCATACAGTCACACATCAGGAATTTGCAGTTTGCAAAATAATTTGGGGATTCAAACAAAGGGGACTGAGTGAGCTCAGCATCAGAACGAACAAGGAACTAAGACAGTAAACTAACTTTGTGACCTAGTCAGCATTTAAGTTCTTTGAAACAGACCTCTTCTGCCAATCACCATTCCACTGCTGGCCTCACGGACTCCCCTTCTCCAGTCACCAGTCCTTTTAAAGGTAATCTTCAGAGGATAGCCCAGTGGCTATAGTCATTTCCCAAACCAACTCAAGGGAAATTAATACCATATCCAAGATTTTTATTTACATACTTGTAGTCTTCTCTGTATCCCTCTTGTTCTTTCACAGTCTCTCTGCCATAAAAGCTCTGCCAGGTGTCATTCTTTCTCTTGCTCCCAAATATGATTCAAATGCATTTCAAATTGGGGAAAAAATGAGAACCATGCTCACACTGCTTTCAGAATGGAAGAAAATGTAACAACCAAAAAGATCTACTGAAGAAACAGACAGAATGCAATTTCCTAGGAAAATCTAAGTCGAGGGTGGGGGAAGGCAGATAACCAGAGAGTCACGTGCAGCTGTCCACAGGAACATCAGATGGATGTCAAATGGAAGTGAGTCCTTGTCAGAGGCATCAGACACAAGGAGGCATTGTCTTACACCTGAGCTCCATCCAATGAGAGAGAAGGAGTCAGAAGGAATGAAGGCAGGCAGGAAGGGAAGGAGGTAGAAGGCAAATAAAGGAGTTGGGTAATTGGGCTGAATTAATGATTCTAGACAGAGTTCTACAAATAGAAGGAGGTGGGAGATTTATGACAAAGAGAGCTCTCCTCTGGAAAGACTTCCCCCGCTCCTTGTACCTATCGAACCTTCCCCACCTTTGAGTCATTGCTGAGATGCAGCAAACCTGTAACTATTGCCAGCACCGAGCAGATCCCCTCTAACATCTGCTCTACTTAAGGTTTGCACCAGGCTTCTCAACTGGGGGTGATTTTGCCCCTCAGGGGACATTTGGCAATTTCTAGAGACATTTTTCATTGTTAAAACTGGGAGGATGCTATTGGCACGTAGTGGGTAGAGAACAGGGATGGTGCTAAACATCCTACAATGCACAGGACAGCCCCACAGCACAGACTGTCAATAGTACCGTGGTTGAAAACTCTGATCTGCACCACTGCTATCTGGCCCCAAATCCTCATGACCTTGAACAGGAGTTCCATTTTCTGGGTGTATGTCTTGTCTCTCTGCCCAGCTTATAAGTGTCTTAGGGACATGGACCGTGCTTGATACCTCATGCCATAGCCTAGCACAGTGCCTTGCACATAGTAGGTAGCGTGTGAGTGATGGGGGAAGAGAAAAGACAAGCTGTGTTTGCTTTCCTGTGAATCCAGGGCTGGAGGAAATCTCGTCTTGGCAGCATTATTGCCAAACCTCACTGGGCACAGAGTGACATAGCAGAGGCCTCACCCACATTGGAACAATGGGCAAGGGGTGGGTGGCTCAGATGACAGAGATGGACCAGGGAAGAACTCAGCTAAGAATGAAGAGGTAGGGGCTAGGCTGCAGCATCACATCCAATAGTCAGTGAAAGACAACGTTGAAAAATGGGCATTTTGACTCTTAAATGATGCTTTTAAACGTGATTTAGAGAAAAGTCCAAATGCTCTACAAATTAGGTAAAAATTGATCTGCCTGCCTCACAGTGCTGCTGGGTCTCTGCTGGTTGTTCACATGCAACTGACTATAGACACACCTGGGCTTTTCGAGGCCTTTGTTGAGCAGAATTAACATGGATAGCCCCTCTCTCTCCCTCTTCCTCTGTCTCTCTCTTCCCTACCCTATCTTTTCTATATCTTTCTCTCCATTCGCATCAGCCCATGAAAAGCACAAATCACTAAACCAGGTCAATGTTGCAGGTGTCACCTCCACCATGATGCCTTCCAGAAGCCCATCTACTGCTTCACTCCTGGAGTGTGGGTCTCATATCATACTGCTTCATAATTGGTGGTTCCAAAGCTGTTGCCCCGCTGAGGTGTGGGCCAGGCTCCCTGGTGCTGCAACCATGCATTATCCATCTTTATCCACCAGCACTAGGGGAGTGCTAGGCATACACTACAGGCTGGATAAGCATTTGTTGAACTAGGGGTCTTGTGCTCCTCTGAGATGAAGCCAAACTATAGTCAAAGGGCCAATGAGCAGAAGCAGGCAGCCTCAGGTTGGGCCATCTCAGATAGCTGCTCGGATGGCAAAGTCTGCAGGCTTGAAGGCATTCTCACCTGGGAAAAATAGGCAGCCACAAAGTCCTCATCCCAGAATGTCCCTACCATCAACTGCATGTAAATTTCTGAGTACTCATTTCTAATAAAGATAAAAGACATTGGAGGCTGCCTCCAGATCTTAGTTTTTTAAGTGATACAAATTGCATAGTCCCAAACACACATTTGCCAAGATGTAGCCCTTCTTTCTCTACCTATCCTTCCTGTTTGGTGGCAAAAAACAAGAACAAAATCTTAGACTAATCACTCCAGAGTTTTCTCAAGCCAGTTTCCTCAGGGCGTTCCTCAAGTTTAGAGGACTGTCACATTTAGCAGTAAGATGCTCTCTCACCTCTCCTTGTCCTACCTGGCTAGGATCAGTGTCAGTTTCACAAGCTTCTACAGGAAAGGTAAGAAGAGCGAGTCCACTGCCAGATCCTGGTCTCTGTCTGTTCAGGGCTGACCTTCGCTCTAGATGTCTCTCTTCTCATCTAGACTTTAGCAAAAGCAAATAACTGCACTCCTCCAGTGACGGGCAC
Source organism: Equus quagga (assembly GCF_021613505.1). NCBI lineage: Eukaryota > Metazoa > Chordata > Mammalia > Perissodactyla > Equidae > Equus > Equus quagga. Next base: position 78,019,848 of record NC_060270.1, read on the forward strand.
TGGCTAGTCTGCAGGATCTCATAAACTCCCACTCAGATTAGCCAGCATGGCAAAGCACTGAGATTCAGTCCATCCCTGGAAGGAGCCCTCTTGCTTCACTCTGACGCTCCTCCATGGGATCGGCCCTCCTTCTTTGGCCCTCTCTCCAGCTCACTTCTGGACTCCACTTGCAGGAACTTCCAGAGACCTTTGAGTGGACCACAGCCTCTCTGGCATGAACCACCCTGCTGCTATCTCCACTGTGCCACACAGCCCAGACCATGTGCCCTAAGATGGCTGCTACCCTACCAGGCCACATCCCTGGACAGTCACACACTCCTCTCTGAACCCCAACCTTCAAGCAGGCTTCCGTCAGTTGCTGCCACGGCTCACCCCTAAGTCTCCTGCTTCCACTTCGAACCTGCTCTTTCTTCTTCCTACCTCAGAGGTGTTTCTCTGCTAGAAGAAGAGAGGGAAGGAAGGATGAATATAGGGAGCTGTTGAGTCTATTTACATTCTCCTGGTGATCTTTTCTGTATTTTACCTTGACAGCTGACTTTTGAACCTAGAAGTCAAGATTCTAGCAAGCTTATTCATTGCTATGTTTCTGATTAATTTCACAACCCTGCCCAGGGCAACTGGCTGCCCCTAATTGCACACAAGGTTATTAATCAATGCACAAAAAAATTAGCAAGTATAGGATTTTGTGACATTCCAATTCATTTTAAGTGTATAAAAAGTGTTTTCAAAAATGGCGTGGGATTTTTTTTTTCCATCTACTTCATTGTCCAAAATATTTCTATCCTCATGATTGGACTAATTGAGGCCTTTAAATAAAGCTGGTAGGGGTCCAGGACTCCGACAGCTTATCCTATTCTTCAGATGAGGAAAGAGAAGACCAGAAAGAATGAAAGACTGGTATGCTCAAGTTTCAGTAACATGATCTACAGAAGCATCCACAGCATCTTAGGGGGCTGTTTAAGCACAATGGAACTGCTAAGATATGGGCATGAGGGCCCCAGGAACTTTGTGAAATTGTACAGAACTTTTTTAGACAAAAATTAGAAAGACTTTTTTTTAGAGTTATGCATCTCTTGGTATTACTTGAAAATACCTTCTTAACCTTCAGGAGGAAAGTTGAGATCCGTTGTCCCTTTGTCTCTTTCCTGTCAAACAAGAGGATGATGAACCCTGCCCTCCTTATCCCAGCAGGGTGTTAAAAGGATAAAGTGAGATAACAGATGTGAGACACCAATCTAAAGTCGGGAGCTGATTAGAGGTCTCTCTGTGGGTGCTATCTGTGGGGCTTTGCCAGGGTCTGAGTTTGGCTTCCTTGCACTCTGATCTTTGCTGTTCCGCTTCATTGATTCAAGCAGAACATGAGGCAGACTCCTCCCCTCCCTTGATTGCCAGCACCTCTGAACCCAAGCCCTGACACCTGGCCCAGGTGGTGGCCTTGCTGCTCCTTTAAATCCATCTGTTCTCCAAATGTTCCTCCTCAGCTGATTTCTATGACCTTTCACTCGTTATGATTCCCCCACGGATTGTGCTTTCCATGTGAAGACTTGTTTTAACTAATTCTTTGCCTTTTAAGATCTCAGGGGCCAGTATAGATGCTACATGATGATAAGAAAGGATTTCTTAGATCATTTTGTTAATTTCACATGAGGACCCTAAATATATTCTTGTGACTAAGTGATTCATTTGGGAAAGGAAATAATTTATTAAAAGGCCATTCTCCTTTTACAAGAAGGCAAGTTGCAAAAGTATTAGATAATTTAACTTTCCCTCTCATGTTTCACTGCCTTGAAACAGCTCCCAAATCTAGGTAGGTCTCCATTAATATGAGAGATGGGTCTTTGAAAAGAAAGAACGCATGGTAAGAATGCTTTGCAAACTGAATCCTATGAATTTTTTCAAAAATAATTATTCAATATCAACTCTGAAACACATTACAACATTATGTGAGGCATTGTGGAGCATATAAAGATATTAAAAACATATGAAAAGCAACTAGTTTTTAAATGAAACTAGTTTTTAAAAGAATTCTGGTTTTAAAACACTTTTCATCTATATCTGACTTAATTCTCATAAAAATCTGTGATATACTTATTATTGTCATCACCATTTTAGAAATGAGAAAATGGAGGCTCATTTGGCAGACCTGGATTAAAATCCCAGATCCTCTGACTTCAAATTGCAAATTCTTCTCGCTACATGACATTCAGAACTTTGGTTTGCAGCAAATAAGTGTTTCTCAGAGGAGTAAACACAAGGTGCTGTTTGGTTCTTTCAAAGAGCCATCACTTCTTACTGGAGGGAACCGAGAAGGTTTAATAGGGTGGGTTGTCACTCCAGTTGGTCCCAGGGGACAGATAGATTTTGGCAGCACTGGGAGAGTGAGGAAGGGATAGTTCAGGGAGAGGGCAGGGGAGTAGGTGAACAGAAGCACAGGGGTACAAGGAAGCTAAGAAATTTTAGGGAACAGCAACTGTAGCAGCTTGCTATAATACGGAGCCACTGGAGAAAACAACAAAGGAACAATAAGTCAAAAACAGAAGTCACACAGGATCTTATTACTGGGCTAAGAGATTTAAACATTATTCAGTGTCCGGTGTGTGTGTATTTGTGTTAGGGTGGTGGTGGTGGTGGTGGTGATGGTGGTGGTTTCAAATGAAGATGGCATGATTAAGCTTGTGTTTCTGGGAAATTAGCTTTGTTCTAATGCAAGACAGATCTGCGAAGAGAGGAAGTGAGGACTGAACAATTGCAGGAAACAAAGTAGGAAGCTCTTCTAGGGGTTCAAGGAAGAAATAATGTAGTGATTGTAGGGAAGGGAAAAAAAAGAGAGAGAGATGAAAAACATAATAATTAGGAAATCTAAAAGGCTTAACAATTTATAGAAGGTTGAAGGTGAGAGGAGAAAGGAAGTCCTATGGTTCAAGTTGGGCAACTACAAGATTGACCGATACAATAAATACACATGACCTTAAAGAAGGGAAGTTTGGGGGAGCCTGGAGGTTTCTAAGGACAAAGGAAAATAAAAACAACAAAAACAGCTAACACATACTTACACACTCTGTACGAGGCACCTCTAAGCCCTTTATGTGTAATAACATTTAATTCTCACCACAACTATTTGAGCTAGGTAGGATTATTACACCTATTCTGATGATGAAGATACTGAAGCAAAGAAAGTTAAAACAACTTGCACCAAGATCACCCAGCTAGGAAGTGAGGGAGGCAGGAAGGAGATGGATCCAGGCAGCCTGGCTCCAGATTCTATGCCCTTGACCACCATGCTCTGCTAGCTCTCTAGGATGAACTTCACTCTGAACATGCTGGCTTTGTAGGTCCTGGAACAATCAGATGAAGACGACTAGTAAGAAGGCAAACTCAAGCTTAGAAGAATAACCAACATTAAAGGTGCACATCTGGAACGCCTCTGTGTGGAGGTGACAGCTGGACTTGTGGAGGGGATGAGAAACGAGGGGAGAGGGGGAGGGGCAGGGAGGGGCAGGGAGAGGCAGCAAGAAGAGAAAGGGGGAGAGGGCAAAATGCAGAGTAAGGGGGAAGGAGGAGCAGAGATGGGAGAGAAGACAGAGAACACAGCTTGGAAATGTACCTACTTAGTGGATGAAAAAGAAGAGGAACCAGAGAAAGAGACCAAAGGTGCAGTCAAGGAAGGAAGACCACCAGGTGAGTCTCAAGCATAATCCCAATAACATGAAACGTGGAAGATCAGTTAGGCAAGGAGCCAACGAAGCAAGGGCTATCAATAAAGCTGAGCTGGTGATTCTGCACGGGGTTCGGGTAAAGTTCATGGCTTCATGGCGAGGAGTACCAACATGGATGACTCCCACACTGTAACTCTGAGCTGCAACTCTACCTACCATCCATTTGCTGCCCTCCCCACAACCAAGCTGTTAGTGACACATGAACAAATGGCCATAGATGGAAGAGAGGCTCAATATTTAAGAGAAGACTCCATTTGCATCTTTTACTGAGCTACATGTAGAATTCAGAGAAAAACGACAAGGTCTGTGAACTCATTCTTATAGTAAAGTAGTCTTCTTACTTAAATAATAAATCCGAAGTTAATCTATTTAACAACTTATTTTGAGTCTGTTTCTTTGCTTTAAATGGAGAAAAATGCACAGTCCCAAGACAGTGTCATCTTGGACCTCTATCTGTGGCCTTAGTCTTGGTGCCCCGAGGAGTAGCCAATCTGTGTCCATCCTGCTGAGGCAGGGCTCCATGTCCGGTCTTTCCAATGCTTCTGTTGACATGCATGGGCTATTTGGCTTACACAGTTCCAAGCTCACTGCTGAGAATACTCATCAGACTAAAGCAAACACACCTATTAAACCTATTATAATTAGGCCAACATGATACAACAGACACATCAACAGAATAAAGCAGAGATGGGTTGACAGGTCAGAGTCCTAACTCCATATTCTTAAAATTTATACTTCTAATTTATTCCTCTCATAGTCTTTTGGTTATGTTAACTTCTAAAATGAAAACAAGTATTAGACTGCTGTTGAATTTCTTCTCCCCTTTGTCAGTATTCTTACCAATAAGACATTTGATATTTATTCTGGGGGGTGACAGCAAGGCACAATTTGTGAGGCTCCGGAAACTCTTTGCCACAAATCAAACCTTTGAACCATTTCGGTATGGGGAAGCTCATGCATTTCATTGACTTGGGAGGAAGAACAAGCCCAAATTTAACTAATCCATTCTGTATAAAGTCATGTCAAGTAATCCAATTGTTTATCCTGAGCAGTCAAGAGGAAAGACTTGTACGTCTAAAACAACAGCAGCACATGTAAGTGCTTGATTTGGTTTCCTTCAGGATTTCTCCAAAGACTGCAAATTGAACTCTGCCTACAAGTGCATGTTTGGGCAGCTTTTCCTTAAAGCATTTTTCACCCTTTAAAAAAAGTCTATTGATAAGAGAGGAACCCAAGTTTCAGTAGCTATTTTAGCCTTTTCGTTTCTATGCTTCTTAATCTCTCTAGCCATCTTGCTATTTTCTGTAAAAAAAAAAAAAAAATAGGTAGACAAGGTGCTCTGTTTACACAAATGAAAGATATACAGGCAAACAAAGATTTGTAGAGGCTGTTCTTAGTGACCTTTTGGTCCCACTGTGGATCTGAGGCTCTTTGACACTTCCTTACACTTTGCATATTCCTCCACGTACATATATATATTGTACTGTATAAAATAATTTCTCCCTGCTAAGCTGAAAGTGCAAGATCAAGCAAGGTTTCTGGTCGACTATACATTCCAGCTGCATATCATGCTCTGTAAGGTCTTTGGTGGATCAATGAGCGAATAATTGAAAGAATGTTCCCTAAACTGCTATTAACTCTCCTCTTACATATATTAGAAACTGAATTTCTGCCCCTGGCTTTTGTTCATTTTTTCTTCAACTTTAGCCTGAAAATTTAGTGCTCTTCTGCCTTAAGCAAAAGTGACTATAAATAATCTATTTTATACTCAGAATATTTAAAGGAATTTTATAATATATTTGAATAATGTGAAATTATCAAAATATGTAAGTGGCATTTTATAGAACATAGGGAATACATGTTCTCTTGAAGACAGAAATACTAACTCCAGGCACCCCTGAAATTCGAAACAGGTGGACTTTCAGGTCCCTTCCAACCTTGAGAATTCTCTGAACAAGGAAATATAGCAGTGTGCCCTAAGGCACAGCAGTTCTTTTTAATAATGTGACTCTCCAACATCCAGAATGTTCCCTCTCCAAGATCTATAGGCCAATCTGAAGTGGGTTTCATGTCAAAGTTGAGGTCATAGACTGTATCATCTTGACTTTATCACCTTTTCTCTTTTACATGTCATATTGATTTGAACTATAAAGGGAGGTTAAAACATGTAATTAACAGCACTATGCCTCATCCAAATCTCACACAGTTTTATAGCATTTTCTTTAAAAAGAAAGTGTAAAACTCAGAGGCATAGGGACTCTTAGAAGCTGAATAGCACAATTTCCATCAATTGTTTGAATTGCTATGACAACTCTGTCAAATGGCTATGCATCTATGCTAGAGCACCTCAAGTCCCAGGAACTCACCACCTCCCAGGTGATCCCTGGATCTCTGCAAAGAGGTCCCGTTACAAGGTATCAAAGATGTACCTTCTGGAAACATTCATTGAGTTGTCCAAATTAGGCCTCTTAGAGTAATACAGGCAAAGCTGAATCCCCCTTCCAAACAAACACACACACAAACAACCTTTGAAGATTTAAAAGAAAGCTTATTTGTTCAGTCTGATTGTTCCCATCTGTTCTTTAGGCTAACATTCCAACTTCTATCCATCCCTCAAGTCTTCTTGAGTCATTTACTCTCCCGGCCAGCCTTCTCTGAACACATTCCAAAATGTCCATCAAATTTCTTTTAATATTTGCTAACCTCCACTGAACACAATTATTTTCAGAATAATTTGACCAGTCCAAAGTAGAAGATTACGACCTCATTCATTCCATTAATACAGCCCTTGGTTTACACATTGGGAGTCATTCATGTTGAGATTACTATTGACTATTTAAATACATATTGTTACTAAGTCATTAGCTCTCTGATGTTCTAATTGTACACTTGATTTTCAAACCACACCAAACTTTACATTTATTTCTATTAAATACCCTTTTATATCCTTTTTTATCCTTTAACATCTTTCTTTGCCTGAAACTAAAAAAATTCAACCAGGCACTATCCTCAAATGGGATATACATAGCTTCTATTATCATTACTCACATCATTGAACAGAAACTCAAACAGCCCCAGGGCCATGAAAAGAAGCATGTAGCATGCCACAAAACCCTTCTTCTGGTTGACATCAATCTCCCTTTGGTGGCAATAATTCAACTAAGATCTAATCCACCACATAGTATTAATATCCAGACCACATTTCTCCACCTTTCCCACAAGGGAAAAAAGAGAAACCTTGTAAAAGTTTTCCACAGGCTAAAACCAAAGGAATGTTTTGCCAAAAAGCAAGACAGAGAAAAATGTATCACGGTGTTATTCAAACTGTGTGTAGTGGCTTAAATAGTGTCCCCCAAAATTCATGTCCACCCAGAATCTAGAATGTGACCTTACTGGGGAATAAGGTCTTTGCACATGTAATCAAGTTAAGACGAGATCATACGTGTCTCTAATCTGATGACTGGTACCCTTATAAGGAGACAGGGATTTGGACACAGCTACAGACACAGAGGGAAGATGGCTATGCGAACATGAAGGCAGAGGATGGAGATCTGCTGCCAGAAGCCAAGAAGTGCTGGCAACCACTAGAAGCTCAAAAAGGCAGAGAAGGATTCTTCCTTATAACCCTCAGAGAGAATACAGCCAGGCTGACCTTGGATTCAGACTCCTAGCCTCCAGATCTGTGAGAGAACACATTTCTGTTTTTTTAAGCCACATATTTTGTGGTAATTTGTTACAGCCACTGTAGGAAACTAATACATTATGTGCCATGTGGAGAACACTCACCTTTTCCCTTCTACTTGCCCAAGTCCTGTGGGCACATCCAGTCTGTCCCCTGCCTCAGTCTACTTCAATTCCACATACATCTCTCCCTTCTTTTCACTGCTCAGTGATTAAAATGAGGACAACACAACTTGTCCCTAGTAATATACTCATTGTAATGTTTTATAATTATTTCTTGAGTGGCACTCTGATACTTCCAGTTAGTTAGTGCTTAGTGAGGGGAGAAATAATACTTTGTCTATTTGTATCCCTTACAGCACCAAAAGCCAACCATGCCCATTGTTGGCATGCACACCACCAGATGCACACACACAACACTCCAACAATTAACGATTAGAAGAACAGGCCTGGAAAAGCAAATAATGCAGTTAGGACTAAGTCGGAAGAGTTTATCCTGATAAATAGCATGAGCAAGACACTATAGCACTTTAAAGAATATGTTACAGTGTGTTATTAGAGAGAAAATGTAATAGATAAAGAGAAGTAAAGTTAAATTTTAGCAATTTTCACTAAGGTAAATTTCAAGATTAATCTCTCCTCTTACTGAAAAGAATATACTACATAGTCTGATTTTTCTTCTTTCCTCTTTCCTGGTCTTTTGTGTTTTCCAAGTCTTAACTATGATATATGAATGCTCTATCATATAATCTATTTGTAATATGAACATGCTCTTTGCAGATCATTCAGCTTCATGAGAGCAACTCTCTGAGCAATCAGGAAATCTTACAATCTGTAGAGCCTAAACAGGAATACGTAAGTGAGACCCAGAAGCCATCCTTTACTGTGATGTTATGGTCATGGATCTCACTACTTCTATTTCAACAGCAGGACACATTAAACACAAAGCAAGTGCACCAGGAACTAGCTCTCACCTCACTCTTCTACACATTTCACATTGCAAAGAAACTGAAGCCCCAGATTTCAGTGAACGGAATAGGCCAGGACCTATTTACAGGCAGCTCTCAGAAAGCTTATACCACAGTTACACATGAGTATCCTTCGCAGGAATCAACTTCATTGGTGAAAGCCAAGTCGTTTTCTGCTGAAAAGTGAGTTGTGATATCTTGTCTGTCTTCTAATGGGTCTTTTCACTGGAATGCCACACACAGCCATCTAACAATCACTCAAAGGCACAGCACTTTTTTTTCTGCCAAGGTAACATATCCACTTCACTAAGAACATACTGATTTTTGAGCTAAATGCTCCCTTTCCACAGCAGGGTAGAGAGAGTGACAATATCAGTGGTCTCTATCAACCAGCTGACCTGCATCCCTAGTGCTGACTGATGCCAGGAAACCCCATGATCCCAGAAACTCCGGCCTCAGAATGAATTATGACTTTTGACACTTTCGGGGCTAAAGCACCTGTATGGCTTTGCCAATTGATACCTGACTAATAAGGACCATTGAAGACAAGTGTCCTCAACCCAAAGGATCAATGAGAACTTCAAACATCTCCCTTCTAAAATAAAATTGTGTGTGGTCTTCCCTCACACACAATCACACACACACTGAGTAATGGGGGCTACGTGGGCAAATTCAGAGGAGAAACTTCATACAGAAGAAAGGATTCCATTTAGCACTCTTTAGCACAGGTGACAGAGCAAATAAGTCCCCTGAAGCAGCTACTCAGCTCACTCCACAACATTAATATTTCAATTCTCTGAGATGGAGAAGAAAATGACCGACTGGCCAAAAATAATAATGCTTGGCTCAAAAACAACACCATGCCAAATGCAACCTCCTCTCCTTGAGAGAACTGTTTCCATTTATGCAAGTTCAGCACACACTGAAGGGCATCCCTGTTCCCAAAACAAGGGACCATTTGAAGAAGCAAAGCATGAAATGCAGCCTACTGGGGGAGACTTGATGATTGGGAAAATAACCAGTAGCTCTGTAGGCAGTCCATGAGAAGGGGAATATGGGATAAAGAGAAGCTCCCATTGAAAGAAATATGTACCCAAGAAGGAAATCCAGTGATAGAGACTAATACACATGCTATAAATTTAGGCTGATGGCTGATAATACGGAATGAGGAAACTGTCACCAAACCTCACTAGGAAATGTCACTCACAGTCATGCATCTAAGTGTCACAGAGTTGAAGAGGAGGTGGGGGTGGGGGGCAGGTGATACATTCCTTGGCTGGATACAATCCCTCCAAATGGCCCCCACTTAACAATTTCTGAAATGTAAAATGTTGACGTGACAGAAAGGCTATCAGAGGAAGCAATATGAAATCAACCTGTCAATCCATCCAGGACAAGATGGAACACTCAGGGATTAGACTGTGAAAGACGCAGAGAAAGTAGTCAGAATGAGGCATGTTTTTACATGTCCTCATTGTGTAGTCCAAGCCCCAAGCCCTACCTTTGAAAGCCAAGGGCGGCCTCTTTCCTCTGTGCTGCCATTCCCTGATATTAGAAGTTGCTAGTTTCCAACTTACCACAATTTAATGTAATGTATTTCTTCATATCACTAGATACTGAACTCCTTGAGGGATCCTCTCTCCATGTTTTTCCTCCTGTTCCTAGCATTGCCACATAAATAAATTCACTGTTGAATATGTGAACTTATATACAAAACAGATTTAAAATCTCCAAATAAATCATCCAGTAACAAATCACAAAATAGCTTCAATTTTATAGAAAAACAATAGAACTTGAAGTGTTTTATTATTTCACCTAACTCTGAGGGTGGAACAGCGGTTAGTTAAATTAAACAATGTGTGAGGATTCTCCTTGGTCATCAGATCACCTCAATCGGAAACCATTCTGATAATTAGAAAACCCTAAAAGTAAAGATTATCAAAATAAATTTATCATCTATCTGTTTCAAGACATTTATAGAACCACAGGATAAAGACTGCAGGAATCTCCCATCTCTTTAAACCAACCAATAGTTTTAAACTGAACTGCAATCATCTCAATAGATGAAAATCTCACCTAATTTAAAGAATCTGAAGAAAATATTCTTTACAGCATTGATCAAATGACTTCACTTCTCACAAAATTTCCTAAGACATTAGTAATAGGTGTAGACAAATCCTTCTGAACAAAGATGTTCACTGCTATTTATGATAGCACAAAAAGAAAGAAAATTCAGTTGGAAATCGACAAAATAAGACCTATTTATTCAACAAAATATAATGTAGCCAACAAAAATATTTATTCAAATTTTGTAATTCCAGTGGAAAACATGAATAAGGTAGTGTTCATGAAAACAGGAAAATGAAAGATTATATACCCAGTATGAGCTCTAGTAAATAAATGGATGGACAGATGGACAGACAGACAGACAGATGGTCAGAAGGAAGGCAAGCAGGCAGGATGGCCAAAAGGTTGGGTGAGTTTTCTTTCTTTGAACTTTATAGATATATTTATAATGAGCAAGTATTATTTTCATAATCAGGAACATATTAACAAAAAATTGCAAAAAATAAAGTTGAAAATAAGGAAGTGACATAGGAGAAAGTGTCAGATTTTGAGGACCATCTGTACTCATTTTCAAATCTGTTACTTACATGTTAGAATTTGGCATATATTTCTAATTTACTTTAATAATTATCTGAAAAAAAGCAATAGTTTCTGTTAATTAAATTGCTTTTATGTCAGTCTGCAGTTGCAAATCCATAAAAGGGACAACACATGTTCATTTTTAATAATTATGACTAGAAACTATGCACCTATGAGTAGAAACTAGGCACCTATGAGTAGAAACTAAGAAATTAAGCTAATAATGTGCAAATATCTCTTTTAAAATGCATTTTAAAAAAAGAGAATTTGGCTTTTGAGGGACAGGGTATGAATACTGGATAATATAATTTAAATGGAATTAGTCACTCTGTGTGTTGTGATTACTCTTTACAAAGCATTACTGACTTAGTCAAAATCAGTATTGGGTATAGAATTCTTTCTTTTTTTTTTTTTTTTGAGGAAGATTAACCCTGAGCTAACATCTGCCACTCCTCTTTTTGCTGAGGTAGGCTGGCCCTGAGCTAACATCCATGACCATCTTCCTCTACTTTACGTGTGGGATGCCTACCACAGCATGGTTTGACAAGCGGTGCCATGACCGCACTCGGGATCTGAGCTGGCGAACCCCGGGCCGCCAAAGTGGAACGTGCAAACTTAACCACTGCACCACCAGGCCAGTCCCTGGGTATAGAATTCTCTCTCAACATACTGAAGATGTTGACAAATATTGTGTTTGTTACCTGAATGAGGTCATCAGGGACAGGACTTCAGAATATGGAGAAACACTTAGGAAACCTGTGACAGTGCTCTAAATGCCTTTGAGGTAGGCATGTCATTAACACGCATATCAAAGCAGGTAATGTTTATTAAACTTTCATTTACATCAACATCCGCTATCCATTGTAGATCAAAGAACACACTTTTAAACTAAAGCACTTCTCTGCCCAAGAAAAGAGTCTGTTCAGTATTTCAGATCTCAGCTTCTGTAGGAACTGAAGGGCTTTTGACATGGCTGAGATTTTCAAAGTAATCACATCTATCATGCCAGCGAAGCCCAGTTAAGCATGAACACGTCTACATTCTATAGACGGTTCAAAATTTCAAGGCTGTCTGGACAAACAGGTTACGTGGGCTTACATCCTTTCAAGGATTTTGTTGTTTTCTCTAACTTTTTTTTTGATAGGTTGAAATATTTTACCTGGAATTATAAAGACTATTTGCACAACCTAAGGTATGCTTTCGATTCTGGTTATCAATCAAAAATGGAAACAATTGGGAAATTACCTACCACATAGACAAACCATCTGGATTTTATCCAAAGGGTCAGAACTGAGCAAATATGTGGCCTGATACTCAGCTTTAGTGTATTATTTTCATCTTGGGTGGAAACATTTTTCAAATAGAGCAGATTCCTTTAGATTGTAAATGCAAAACAGTTTTCACTTGGAACTGACAGCAAGGCCAAATAGTAATTTTCAAAAAAGCCTTTCTTAGGAAGTTCAAAGAGAAAGGTATAAACATATTTTCTCTGAGAAATATGACTAATAAAATATTTGCATCCATTGAACTGCACTGGGTCAGGAGATTGAAGGAGGTGCTAAGACCCTGGTAACAGTCACAGACGCATAGACTGACTGCACTCTCAAAGACAGAACAGTAGTCATTTGACAACCAAGACATTTCTGCAGATCATATTAACCCAACTTTATGCCTCAGTTTTCAAAAGATACTTTATGATGATCTGTGTCAGAGTCTTTGTTAAATACTGGACAAAGCACAGTTTTCTACTAGCCACAAAATTTTAATCAAGCCTGGATTTGTTTCAACTTATACCAAAAATAACAAGGTATTCTTTGTAGAAATAATCCAAAGAGAAAGGCTTCACAATTTTTCTTGGGATGCTTACAGTATCTTCAATGTAGGGACAACTAAGATATTTTTAATAGAGTCTAAAATGACACATGTCGATACAGTTCATATCCATTTCATCCCTCTCTAAATTCAAGGTCAATGAATATTCAAATTATGGCTTTTCCCCCTTCTAGGCTTTATTATAGACAAGTGGCTTTAGTCATTTTCATGGGACAAATTTTCCATTGTCTTCATTATTACTCCAAATTCATTATCCCACGCTTTCACCACTGGGCACTATATATCAAATTCATTACTCAGGAAGTTCTACCTAACAGGATAATTATATCTACAATATTCTATATGACGATCATTCTCCATTTGGTCCAATTTACAATCTGTTTCTCCTTTTTTTCTACCTTGGATTTTTCTGCTTGCTCAAATTCTGATCGGAATCTAAGATACCTTCATATCCAAATGTCTTTCCACCACTTCTACCAAAATCTCCTCTGAAAAAAGGAAGACAATATGAAACAAGGGCATAAAAGATCCTCTATGAAAAAGTCCTTGCACTTTGAGAAACCAAGTTAATTGTTTTCCTTACAGAAAAATAGAACATAAACCTCTTTATAATGTTTGAAATCGTGACAATCAAATAACTGCCAAGTAAGACTCCAAAAGCATTGTCTTACATCAGCCTTGGTTAGATGTAAATAAATCCACCATAGAAATCGGTCAAGGTGAAAACACATCGTAACTTATTTTCCCAACCACAGTAGCTGAGAGAAGTTGAAATTCACTAACTCAAGCAATATCAAAATAAATAAATATCTGAGCTCTGTATTTATGGAGTGATGGTATACCATATCTTGTTTGATTTTCTGAACATTTATTGTTTTATGAGCAATGAAGTCATCATTTTGTGATCCCAGGTGAGGGCCCACAACAGGCAAAACGTAAGGATGGAATCTATGGCAGAGACTGGGAGTTTCTGGTAAAATTTTCATTATTCCTTTTATGCTTCACTAACAAAACCCCAATATTGCAGGGGTAGCAATGTACCCAACTGAAAAAGAACATTTCCTAGGCTCATGTGAGGACAGGGGTAAAAACTGAGATGTAAACTGAAGGCATTGCCAATATGCAAGAGCTTCCAGGAAAGCTCTTGAAAGGTGTCTGAGTTGGCAGGTGTCCTTTCGCCCTCCCCTCTCCTCTTCTTCCTGCCTAGACTCCCTGTCAGCCATATTGTGACCTGAGACTACCTTAAGTGACCTCAAGAATGAAAGCTATAGATAAGAATGGTGGGACAGAAGATAAAAGCAGTAGAGGTTCCTGATAATATCCGGGAGTCACCAATATCAGCGTCGGATTGCCTCCTCCAGAACACATGTCCCACTGGAGAAGAATAAACCCTTTCTTGTTTAAGTCACGATACTTTAGATCTCTTACTTGCAGGTGGACACAATTCCTAATTGATGTAATAGCTTTATTATTGGTGAATTTGAAGGAGGCTGCTGACCCCAAATCAGTAATACATTAGTCTTAAATTGTTTTTCCATTAGTGAGAATAGGTTGGATAAAGCACACGCAACTTTTTTTTTTCAGTCAGCCTCTTTTTTGTTTAATGGAAGTACATATTTCCTAGATATTTTGAACTAAAGGAGAGTAAAATTTACCAGCCCTTATAGGTGTCAATCGCACAAATTTAACTACATTCTGCTTGGCAGCCACATAAATGCTTAGTAAAGAAATTGAAACAGTTAGATATGTCATTAGTGTAACAAGATCTTTGAATTTCAATTCCTTCACTGTCCAACCAGTTCCTTTCATTAACTACTCCATAGCCGTGAGTTCAATCTCTAATGGGCAACAGTGGCAGCAATGATGCCCCAGGGAAGAGTAGCTGCTCTGTCAGGACAATGATGTATCATCTTTCATACAACAAGGGGACTTGGCTTCCAAGACAAATATGTGATGAGGAGAGAAATTCCATCTGACAAAGTGGTTCCCCCATGGTCTGCCTGGAGCCAGAGGAAATTGGATTAAACAGTTTCTGATGCCCTCATCCAGGCTAAGATTTCAATGCTCTTCATTAACCTCCATTAATCATGTAATCATCATTCTATTTTGTAACCGAATTTATATCATTTTAAGATAATGGCTTCTAGGGTCTGTAGAGACAAAGGAACAATATGACCCAAAGAGTCATTCCTTCCCTGGGTTAGATATCAAATACTGCCACTGAGAATTCTTTCCCATTTGATATGAAGGGAAAGATGTTCACAGAAATGCTTATGCCATGTCCAAGGGAGAATGGCAATGTGGCCTCAATCTTCATATTTCAAAATAGGATGCTTTCTAAAGATCCTACAACTGGCTCAAGGACAAGCATAAAATATTTAAGGCAGAGGCTGGCCCAGTGGGGTAGTAGTTGGGTTCACACACTCTGTTTGGCGGCCTGGGGTTCACCTGTTCGGATCCCGGGCATAGACCTACACACAACTCATCAAGCCAAGCTGTGGTGGCATCCCACATAGAAGAACTAGAATGACCAACAACTAGGACATATAACTATGTACTGGGGCTTTGGGGAGAAAAAAAAATTAAGGCGGGAAGATAAATTTTAAAGTAATTATTTTTTAGATACCCTGAAGGAACAAAATCTTATGGAAACTATTTCATTCAGAACAATCAACAATATACATTAAAATAACATTCATGAGTTGCCAAGTGGGAAGAGATGTAAGGTAACTTATTAAGTCCACTTAATAGCACTCCTTTGTGTAATTTGAAAAAGGAAATACAAAAACCCATTCCTAAAGGGCCAGTTTCTCCCCCTCCTGTTTATTAATCTATTAATAATGTGAGTATACCCAAATTCTTTTTCCAATTTTTCGTTCTATACAAAATATTTGGTTACAGAAAAAAATGATATGCCTTAAAATTTCCGTCAATTTTACAAATTGTCAGGACAAAAATTAAACATGATTTTCTCCCTTTCCTTTGCTTAAGTTAATGTGTAAGCACGTATGTCCTTTTTTCACCACTTCCTGTGTTCAGCCTTGATGTCAAGCCTCTGTTCCCTCACACTGCAGCCAATAAATCTATTAAGAGCTTGGCTGGCATGTGCAGCCATGTCTTGTAGCTACGTTAAAACTTCTGAGTTCCATGAGCATCCACAAAGATTTGTTCAGTTTAAGCTAAATAAACAGAATTAAAGAGAAACTTTTTATTGAATTTAGAATGGGCCTGCCCATTGCCACTGGCCTAGGTACTGACAGGTACTCGCTTGAATCACATTTATTGAATTAGAGGAGATCTACTAGTTGTCAGGGAAGAGGAGAGGGAGGTAGCATTAATTATGGAGCACAATGGAAGATGAAACTCTTTCCACAATGAAAGCAACGTTCCTTCCTCCTCCTTCCCCCACCTCCAATTCAATTTTAAAAGGCCATATCCTAAGCATCAAGGGCAATTTAAAAATGAGAGTAGCATTACGTACTAGGCATCTAGATGTTTCAGATGTGCAGGGCCAGGGAAAACTTGAAGGGCCACTGCAACATCCTACCTGCCATCTGATTGAAACAGATGAAGCATGCTATGGCAGGTGTGTCATTCCCTACCCCGACACACCACACAAACCTTCTAAATCCACAGCATGACACCAAGTCCTTCAGATTATTCCAAGGGTGACATTTGATAAATAAACCACATGGGAAAATCAACCCATGACAAAGGAAAATACAGCCTTTTGGTTGTCATCGTTTACTCCTTCAGAAAATGTATAGAGAAATCACTCCCAGGTACAACAGGACTGCAAGGGGAGGGGTTGAGGGGGTGAAGAGGAGGCTGATAAAGAATCTTAGGGTTTGAGAACATAGGCATAACTTCTTTAAATGGTCAGTTTATCCATGTTCATAAATTGAGATGGGAAAATTATCAGGGGACCCATAGAGAATTTCATCTCTAACAAAGATATTAAATCAGAAAATCCTTAAAATGGCTTCCTAAGACTACCGTGAACTTCTCCTAAGGAAGACTTGAGTCTCTTTCTGCCTTGTGAAATCTCAGTACACATGTATTCTCTCATTGGTTTGTTGTGGACTCTTCCAGCTTTGCTTGAACTTCCTCAGGCCTCTGTTCTTTCCTCTCTAGTGCTAAGCTCATGAGAAGAAAAACTAACACGAAGGCCTGGTCAATAGCAGCTGGAGCACTTGGCATCTGGCTGGGGGAGGATTCTTCTAGCATGTTTCCTCACAAAGCCAGGCTCCATGTACCTTGTACGTTTCTCCCAAGATGAGATACGAGCCTAAACAAAACCCGAGGCTTCGTGGACTAACCGTTTGCCTCTTTGGCTCATGTGAGTGCAACATTTCCACATGGTTCCGAGGCCCATCCCAGGAGGAGCTCGGGCCATTTGGTCCAGGTCTCCTCTTCACCAACAGTCTCAAACTTAGACTTCAGGTGTTATCTCCAAGCGAAATTATAGCGATGGATAGAGAGATCTACTGGAAGAATTGAAAGAATACCATATGGATTGTTTAACTTTAGTTGTTCAATGGAAACATTTAAAATGCATCCTAGTTGTCCTGTTTGGCACTTCTACACTATTTAATATATGAACGTCCTCAAAAGTAGAGTGGCCCGGATTCTGTCTTTAGCACCTCTTTTTTTTTTTTTTTTTTAGGAAGATTAGCCCTGAGCTAACATCTACCGCCAATCCTTCTCTTTTCACTGAGGAAGACTGGCCCTGAGCCCATCTTTCTCCACTTTATATGTGGGACACCTGCCACAGCATGGCTTGCCAAGTGGTGCCATGTCCACACCCAGGATCCAAACTGGCGAACCCTGGGCTGCCGAAGCTGAACGTGTGAACTTAACCGCTGTGCCACCGGGCCAGCCCCTTTTAGCACCTCTTAAAGGCATACAGAGGTATACAAATATATAATCACGAGTATCTAACATATAGGGTCAGGAATGTGAAACTTACACTTTAGTTAGGAAGCACTCTTACATGAAATATTACTCAAATGTGTAGAGGTCCATATAGAATAAAAGATTTTCTGCTTTAGATATCAAATTCAGTATTATATCTGTTTGATCATATAAAATGCTTATAAGTATATGAAAAAATAAGACAAATATGGAAAAGGAGAAAAGATAAAACTCATATCAGTTCATTTGTCCTTTACTAGCCAATCAGCAGATAGAAAAAAATTGCTATTTTTGGCTAACGTTTAGTTTTATGATTTTAGGTTGGACTCTGTCCCCATCAGATGGATAAATAAGAGCCCACTGACCACATGTTCCTCTTTTAACCCTTGCAAAACTAACAGGGAAATTAGCTCATACATATTTACTGCCCAAGGTGGTTCTATTTCTAGTAATCCACTTCGATATTCAGCAAAAGTTCTAAATCGCTCACTTCCTAAGCTGAAATAGAATTACATGCAGGGCTGAAATAGATCCATTAATGACTTATTGTATTGCCAGAGGTCTACTCAGAGCTGCCTGATCTTAGGATTAATGTCAGAATAAATGTTAGAGGAAGGCCAATATACTTTAATTTTATGCATATTACCTATTTTAGCAATATATATTTTAACACTGGTTTTGCCATAAATATCTTATTACTACTAAGTATCAAGAGGAGTTCAAAAATATCCACCAGTAGGGACTGGCCCCGTGGCACAGCGGTTGAGTTTGTGTGCTCTGCTTTGGTGGCCCGGGGTTCGCCTGTTCGGATCCTGGGCTCAGACTCACACACCGCTTGTGAAGCCATGCTGTGGTAGGCATCCCACATATAAAGTAGAGGAAGATGGGCACGGATGTTAGCTCAGGGCTAATCTTCCTTAAAAAGAATCCAAAAATATCCACCAGTATACTTCATATTACATTTTTAAATGAAATTAAAATTTAACTTACACCTTTTAGAATAGAGCAATTGTAGGTCACTTACTGGAATAACACTTAACATGTGCAGGTGCATAATGATTATAAAAGCAGGAAAGAAAAATTTGTTAACCAGAATTGTCATGCACAAGTTATAAACCATAACATAAAATAATTTTGTGTTTTCCCTCTAACCAACATAAATAACACCCAAATAAATTAATAATAGCTAAGAAATTTAATCTTGAAAGAAACAAGATCTTCATTAAGGAAAAAAATCTCTTGTAGATATTTTTCTACTTACAATATCTTCTTTAAAAAATAGCTAATGTTTAAAGTCTTGATAAAATTTCAAAATTAAGCCAAAAAAAAGAATTTGCAATATTTAAGCTACATCGGTACTTTATAATTTTTAGAGAAAAACAAAGCTACCCCTTTTGATACAGTAAAAAAAACTATTAAAAACTATTTTTCTAAATTAAGTTTTCAAAAGAGGGGGCTTAAGTGGCTTTTCTGCTGGTTTATAGAAAATCTAAATGATACTTTTTCTGCCCAAGCAACACAAAGCAGTGCATTTCACTGCAGCCCAGTGGACATGGGATGGGCACCTGTGAGTGGAGAGTGGCAGAAGAATGAGGTCTGGTCTCCGGCAATCTTCATACCTTGAACATTTGAAGGAAGAACCCCCAAAGGCAAACATTATTTATCTTTGGAAGGTGGAGATATGGATAAATTTTTCCATTCATTTATATTTTCTTGTATTTTATGGGTTTCCTAAATTGAATGAAAAATTTTTTTTTTCTAGAAGTTCTATTTCATTCGGTTTCAAATGTCCATGGTCTTTTTTTAATAGTCGTTTGGGTTTTGCTTATATTTTCAAGTTTCCCTATTTTTTTTTAGCAGATATGTATTAGTAAGGGTAAAGCTAGAGCTTCAACAATACAGTACAGAGACTGAAAGAACTAAGAGGTGTATATCTCTTTCATCTGGTCTTAATGTGAACGGTCCAGTCATTCTGCACCCATTCAGAGACCCAGGTCCTACCCAAGCCGTTGGTCCTCTATCCCCTAGGATACAGCATGTGTATGGTTAAAGCTGGGTTGTTGCCTATTGTGAAGGGGCAAAAGGAGGCAGTGATACGCACATCACTTCCACTTACATTCTATTTGTGAGAACCTAGTTAAATGGCCACACCTGATTGCAAAGGGAACTGGGAAATATAGTCAAGTTAGGCAGTCACATACCCTATAATTCTATTACTATAGAATAGGTGAAAATCAATTTTATGGATAACTAGCCATCTCAACCACAACATGAAACGAAGATTTTACATTATGTGTCTAACACAACCAATATCAAACTCTCTACAGGTATGATTCTGCTGTCTACTATTTCTTCTGTTTTTCCCTTATCATGCCATATTTCCCTTTGCAGTGTGATTTTTGAATGTGAGTTCATGTTCATGAGGTATTATCTGTGGGAATGCTTTGAAGCCCAGATTGAAGTTGCATTCTTCCAAGGAAGAATGTATTTGCTTTTGCCTACCAATCCTAAACAATTTTTCATTAAATTATCTGCTAAGTTCTGGTTAGCCTTCATAGGCAAGTTTCCTTGTTGATCTCTTCTGGGCAGCACACCTCTTTCCAGCTCTCACCACTCTCAGATTGCAGCCCTTTTGGGTCTCACCTTGAGTGGTCCCTGGGCCTTCTCTGCAGGTCACATCACACCATGAAGTCATCAGAGTGGAAGCTAATGGATTGGCAGAGACCCTCTAGTGTCTTGGTGCCCACTTACCTCCTAAATTCCTGTTATTACTTAATTTTTGACCTCTACAGATTCCCTGCTTTTGTGCCAGCTTTGTAATGCATTTAAAATTATGGGGCTTTTGTTATTTGTTTGCTTTACATTTTAACAGCATTTTAATTTTCTCATTGGGAAGATTATTTGGGGTTTCCAGTCTAAGATATAATCAGAGATGGAAGTCCCAAATATCATTTTACATGACATAAATACATACCCACAAACATACACACACACACACACACATATAATGAGTTAAGGAAGTTCATCAAAAGAACATGCGAGCTGGAATCCCAAGCCTAGAGTTTCACCCCTGGGTCTTATCTGTTATCCATACTCAGAACTCTGATTTCTTCACCTGCAAAATAGGAAGAACAGCAGCCATCTTACCCATCTGAGTGAATTATGATGATGATCAAGTGATTTATCAAATGATAAAGAGCTTTGCAAATTCTCAAACAACATGGCCAGTTGGAATTAAGACCGAGAACTTTACAAGCTTAAGAACATGCATATGTCAATAGGTACGGACATGTTAAAAAGCAATGATTTACACAGCCCTTTTCTTGCTATCTTCCACAGGCCCTGCCCCTGCTGAGCTGCCCTTCTAGTTATTGGTTTCACCTGTGAACAGTTCGCTGCCACTGCTGACTTCATCGAATATCTCCTTTGTACTTCCATCTGCATTTTATGTGAACTCAGGAGCGATTAGTTGCTAATATCAACAGTGGTGCACAGTCTAGGAACATTTATTGCTCCCCTGCTTGGCTTAATGTTTCTGACTTGGTACCATTATATTATTAATAGTCACAGGGTACAATAAAAGAAAATTAAGTGTTTATTTTGTTTAGGCTTTAGCCACTTTACCTACAGCCTTTTTCCATTACATTTGCACATAAACGAGCATACACTACATTTTTTAGATGCAAATCAGGTTTTAAGTTTGCTAATCATATAGTTTCCTTTCTGGTAGTCTTCCAGGCTGGCTTCAGTGTTACTCCTGATGCATATATATTGTGGCAAATGAAGAAATGGCCATGTGGTAGATGTTTGCCCTTTGTGATTCATTAATAGCTGTTTTTGCAGAGCAACTGTATTTTAAAATCCAATTTTACTCCAAACATTCCTTTGCAATTCCAGGACCATATCTGTTAAATTCCAGGCTGAAGTCAATTATTCAATTACAGATAATTTTCTAATAAATAGTTGGGAACAGTTGCCATGGAAAATGGAATCAGAGACATGAAAACGACTTCAGGTAAAATATACTGGAACCAAGTTTCAGCATTAAAGGACCTTCACTTTTCAGCATGAGAAAGAGCCCAAAGACCTGAGGCGTTTAAGTGGGCGCCCAAGGTCAAGCAAGGCAATGAGTTGATTCCACATTTTCTGCTCTCTCCACCACCTCCAAGCCAATGTTCTTCTAAATGAAGTGTTTGTTCTGCCTTAAAAAGATAATTAATATTTTATATTGCAAGAACTCCTTTATTCCTTGATGGGATATTTCCAACTTGATTTATATGATGGTGTTTAAATGTTTAAAAGCTTTTCTAAAGCAAGTTTTCAATCAATTAAAGAATTTGGTTTCCCTTGAGGTTCCTGCGTCAGATATTACCTCAGAAGGCTTACTTCCAAAGATTTATGATCCAGGCTGTTCCTCCCATTAACCATGTATTTCAGTTCCATTGGACTAAGCTTGAGGATTTCAGCCCACCATCATCACATGGAGTGACTACAAGCAGCACTGTTGATCCTACATTTCCCAATGCCCCATCAATGGCTCTGGGTCACGCTAGACCCAGGTGGTCTGCTCAGCTGGCAATTTATAGGAGACCTCTGGGATTCTAGGACTATCTCACAGTTTCAACAAACAGGTTATCCTGAGCAGGAAGACAGAAACACAATATTCCAAGAGAATCTATATAAAATATATTAAAGTTAAATCCAAAGCAGATAACTCTGAAAAATGTGAAACTTTTGTGTAATACTTTGTAGTTTGAAAGACATTTTTCCTCAACATTCCATTTCCTCTTAACTACAAAGGCAGGCATTATAATGATGACTTTTTTTTTAAAGATTGACACCTGAGCTAACAACTGTTGCCAATCTTCTTCTTCTTTTTTTTCTGCTTTTTTTCCCCCAAATCCCCCTAGTACCTAGTTGTATATCCTAGTTGTGAGTGCCTCCGGTTGTGCTATGTGGGATGCCTTCTCAGCATGGCCTAACAAGCGGTGCCACGTCCACGACCAGGATCCAAACCTGTGAAACTCTGGGCCGCCAAAGCAGAGTGTGCGAATTTAACCACTCAGGCACACGGTTGGCCCCAATGATGAAGATGTTCTTGGTGAAAAAACAGAGTCAGACCTAGAATGTAGACTCAGGCCTATGGGCTCCAGGCCCAGGCTCTTCCTTCCTCACCATGCTGCTTGGACAACAGCAACACCAGGCAAAGCTGGCCCCAAACTGGACTGTCTTCCCTTTAAACTTCAGTGTACCTTCACTACCTCCTTCCAAGGCATCTTCCAGTCACCTCTCAGTGCACCAAGACTCACCCTGTATCATTGCCTTGGTTTTAGAATTCTATCAATAACAATCATATGTTACCACCTCCGTCATCTCCTCCTCCGAAAGTTACCAAGATCCACAACACAAAGTGTGTTTGCGAACTTTCTTTGGTAGGATATTCAATTTCACCATATTTTACCTAAGAATCCAGCTGTAAAATCATAAAACTCCCTTCTAACCAATAATTGGCATTAATGCTTTTGTTTTTATGCCTTATTTTCAATAGAAAAGTATTTTCATTGCAATGACATTCTCTCAGACTTTGAGTGTATCCTTCCCCTTTTATCAAAGGACTCTAAGCACTATTACAATAGTCATTGTTATCAAATTTCCCAAAATTTTGCATTTTCCCTAGCCAATATTACTCATCCCGAAAAGGACGAGACAGCATAAAGCCCTTTGTGAAATACCCCTGTCTACTTGACCAGCCTTATATTTTGCCAACCCTCATCCTTAGAAAGAGGAAAATAGCATTTCTCTGTAGTTATCCAGTTATTTCAAATTAGGTCTGCCTTTGCAAGAAACCTACTGTTAGGACCATTATCACGTTTTAAAATCAGAAGGAGTGAAAATCTGGAATAGAAGGAGAAACCGATCTGGCTAGGGACACTCAAGCTGTGGTTGTTGGGGGATAAATATGCAGAAAGATGCCCCCTTTGATGACCTGCTGACAGTGTTTTATCAGGACCACCGATGTTTCAGTTTTCAGTTGACGGGGCTTCCTCTAATGTATTTTCATCATAGGTTAAACTCCTCACATGTGACCCTTTTACCTGAAGTACTGTTGACTGGATATTACTGCTAGTCCCTTACCTATAGCCAACTGCTCTCCTGCTCTCCTGCTCTCCCTCCCCTCATCAGGGCTCCCACTCTAATACTCAGGATTTGATGCAATCCTTGCCTACATCCCCTTCAAAGCTATCTTTCTCGAGCCTCAAATGTTCAAGACCATAAGTCATGCAATAGTTTGCAATGGTAATTGGCAATAAAGTTTTATTTATTTCTTCCTCTTTATTTCATCTTAGTGTTCATGAGGCAGAAATCTAATTGAGTCAGTGTCTAGAAGTAATTGTAACAGAGCAACATAAAAAAATTCTGAGAGCAAAGATAGTCACCCACAACCTCATCCTCTTAACGCTCTTACTTCTACCAATTTAATGCACCAAACTACCCTATTCAGATATAACTTTACATGGTTCCAATCACACTCTACACGAAACATTGCATACTTTAAAATTCCGCTTGTTTTCATGATATCATAAATACTATTCCATGTTGTATGATGGGGTTTATAACTATCATTTTTAATGCCTACATAATTTTCCTTTAGATTTCTTATAAATTATCTTGCTACTAGACATTAGTGTGGCTTTTTACTTTTCTCTTTTAAATAATTCTGGGACGACGATCTTTGTGCATATAGATTTCTGGTACTTTTATTATTTTGTAAGGACTGATCATTGTTCCTTCTCTTTTTAAGATATTTTATAAGCTCTTCCTCCACCATCCACCCTTTAAAGGTTGGGGTTCTCTTGGGTGTCATGAAGAATCTTCTTTTCCTCTTCTCACCAGGTAAGCTCATCTATAATTAAGGCCTCACCTCCCAAAATATCCTCCAGGGCCCCAGACCCATATCTATTGCCCAGCAAAAACATACCATGTAATCCCCACTGAATCCTCAAATATGTTCCCAAACACTAAACACTAACTTCTCCTAGAAATCGCTCTACCTTCTGGGTGAACATTCTCAAGAAATGGCATCCCCATCTGTCCAAACTGCTGGCTTAGCAACTACCCTAGGAATCTTCCCTCTCTTTCCTTCACATTCAACAGGTCTCAAGTCCTCTTCAGTGCTGCCTTAGAAATCTCCTTCACACCTTTGGTTGCCTCTCTCTCTGCCTCCCACATAGCCACTGCCCTAATTCAGGCCTTTCTCATGTTTTACTTAGCATGGAAGCCAATTAGCAGACAATTATCATCTATCAATTTCTCACCCCTGCAACCAGTCTTATCTTAAACAAGGCTCCCCCGAGTACAAACTTCATTAGTTTTTTTTTTTAATTATTGCTTATAGCAGTTGGCAAACTTTAGCATGCATCAGAATCACCTGGCCAGCTTGTAAAACCAGACGTTTCTGGGTCCCACTCTCCAGAGTTCCTGATTCAGTAGGTCTAGGGTGGGGCCTGAGAATTTGCATTTCTAACACGTTCCTAGGGGATGTTGATGCTGCTGGTCTAGGGCCTACAGCTTGAAAACCACTGGTCTCCACGATGATATTTAAGTTTCTAATCATGCTCATTTGAAAATCTGCGCTCAGTTTACTCTTCCAGCCTCACGTTGCAGAATTTCTCCAGTAAAAGTTACTTTTCTGCCATGCTCAAATTGTCAACTACGCTCAGTTCCTGTCTGCTTTCAGAATTGCTCCTCATTGGGTATGACTGCCTGTATACCCCTCATAACCAAGTTTTCTTTTTCTACTGGCAAACAACTACCACAAAATCACACACTCAAATATGTATCTAGACAAGTAAGTAGTACAAATGCTTCAAGCAGGGGAATGACATCACGAAAAAAGTTCTCTTTAAAGGAGCCACCTCTACCTAGCTCCTCTCTATGACCTTCCTGAGGCTATTGCCAAGTCCTCAGATTTTTTCAAAGGAAGCCAGAATTCCAGATTTCTAAGCAAAATCTCTACTTTCTTAGATATTGGCAATGGATTCAAAAAATTTAAAACCATGAAACCATATGCTGGCTCAATTCAACCAAAGGCCCGTAAGTTTGCAACATATAGGTGCAACATAGTCTTCTGAAAACCACGTCCAGTATCTATTCCTCAATGCAGCTTTCCTGATGCGCACCCGCCCCAATCATATGTGCGAATGCATGTATGTGTACACACATGTACAGGCTTCGCTGTACCATCCTTTCTGCTCCGAGGGCACTTTGTCAAGATTTATATGAAAGCATTTAATTGAAATAATTCAATTAAAATATTTACAGAAGAGTCACCCCCACTATAAAATAAGAAGCTCAAGAACAAAAACTAGTTCTTATATTTCTGTTATTCCCATTTCCAAACGTAGAGCACCCAACAAATGTTGATGGAAGGACAGAAAGAAGGAAGATTGACTGAAGGAACAGATGAAAATAAACACTCCTTTTATGACATGACATACAGTATTTTGTTCCACATATCATAACCCTTTGTTTGGACTTCAGTGACACGTTCGATTTCCCACAATGAAACATTCAGATTTCAGCCATGCTCTCAGCAGATGTACAGAAAAATGTTGGTCCAAGTAATCTAATATAAACACTGGAAGTATTTGGATCAAGCAGCGTTATCTTGGCCTGTCTTTCAAGAGGGAAATGATGGGTGTGATTCATGACAATGACTAAAGGCATCAGTATTCCCTTATCATCACTCAGGTAATCTTTCACACACATGCAATTAATCACAGCATTTAGAAAGGGGAAGATTTATGTATCAGCTCAAGTGCCAGCTGTCTCCCACCTATTTAACCAAAACACACAAAAAACAAAAATCAAAACAGCAATACCAACAAACAATTCCGTATAGTGCCTGACAGAGAGGAAGTCAAACCAGAAAATTCTTCATCCTCCGTCCATGCCTTTCTTTTACTCCTGAAGTTGTCCAACCTCATAGGCCTGTGTATGATTTGAATGCCGTCAAATAAACAGCTAAAATTGAATTTAACCACAGGGTTTCTTGAGCTCTGAGGGTCTTTCCTAATAGGAAAAATGTATTGTCAGTGGTGCCCTTTGATTCATACTTTCAGTGTAAATAAAACTCATTGCAGAAGGGAATGCAAAGTCAGGTTTCACTTTCATCTTTTACTAAGTATTAAAGCTTGGGGAAAGAAAAAACACTTTAAGATAACTGCAATTTTCTTCAATTATAATATAACTTCATAACCTGTAAGGCTTTTTATTAACTAAGGTTCATCAATTCTAATCGGGCTGCCCTTGCATTGGAGAGGCTCATGCCGGTGTAATTAAAGCTGCCAATTCTGCTGACAGCATTCTTCAGTTTCCACAGCCCTTATCAATGGTGGACAAGTCATCAAGCAGCGAATGATAGCCCTCCATACTGCCCCTGTGCCCTCACGTTTTAGTAGAGGAGCTAATCTCACGCTTCTAATTTACTCGTCATACATTCTTCCCCTGGAGCCAATGATATTAATCAGTGTGAAAGAAAAAAAAAGGAAATTAACAGGTAAAATTATATTTTATAATGTTTAAATAGAGCCATCCATCTTTAGTTCACCTTTCCCCATTCACATTGAATATCCTTCATGCTCTTATATAGCACATTGATTTTTACATTATGCATTAATATTTTCTTTAGGAAAATACATCTGATTTCCCGGATCCTCCAATAGAAAGTGCCTAAATCAATAACATAGTTGCTGATGATGCTGTTGTAATTACCTCTTCTCTGTCTGAACACTTACCCATCATGAGCTAGATGTGAGATTGGAATTCATGCCGTGGTCCCCGTCTGAAATCACCCCAGCTGCCACAACAGAATCTACCCAGTCTTGCTCTGTGTAATCTTTCCTTCCTTCACTTTCTCTTCTATTGGTCAGCTTCAATAATCTTTCCCAAAGCAGGTTCTTAGTCATGAGTTCTCCCCCACGGAGAAAACTTAAGGTTGGTTTGAACTATCCTGGACAGCAATTAAACACTTTTTCCAAAGCCGTTGACCCATATGACCCTCATTTTACTTTCTTAGAAGAGGAAAAAAGGAGAGGGGAGCATTGACCTTGAGTCCAGATGTCTTGGTCTAGTGATCTGACTAGTTGGCTGCTCCTGCCATAGGCTCAAGGTCAATGAACTCTAACCATTGCCCTTAGCATGCCATTGGAGAGCTGTACCTTCTCCCTTTGATAAAATATTCTTGACTGACTTATTTCAGTTAGGACATTCTGCTTTATCTGCTCCAGGAAGACCAAGCTGCTTTTGTTGTCCTGCCCATGATTTTTACATGTCTTCCACTTAATTACTAAGTTTACATGACATTTACATGACAGTGTTTTCCATAAACACTCCCTCCTGTTATTCAGTTTCATATTGGTCCACGTTTTTAAAACAGAAAGGGAAAATATGGACCCTGCAAAAAGAACCAAATCTTCAGAATCTGGCTTCAAACTCACTTTCTCTTTCAGGTCTCACCTGGCTCTAATCAGGCCAACAAGCCCTCTGCCCTTTGTTCACACCAGTAGCTATTTTTGCACTATTACATATATTCCCGATACATATTCCTGACATGTTCCCTTGCATTTTTCTAGGAAACCTCATTTGATAATGAACTCCTTAAGGGCAATGACCTTTGCTTTCTTTAAAACTTCCTTCAACAGACATAAGGACAACACTGGATTTGGAGTCAGTAACTCCATCATTTACTAGTATTAAGAACTAGGGCCTTTCTATCAATCTCTCAGAGGCTTGGTTTCCTATCATTAAATGAGGATAATCATGCCACCTGCCCTGCCACCTCAGTAGGCAGGATGGTGAGTAAAGATCATATAAATTAGTTGCCAGGGTACTTTGTAAACTGCCAAGGCTCATGCAGATGCTCTAATAATTATGCTGAATAAATACTGCTGACACACAAACCAGCAAATATTTAAGCTAAGACACATGGGATAGTGGTTCCACCACTCTTACCATAGTCAACTAAAATGTATTTTAACTTTGCATCTCTTTTCTATGCTCATGAATAAGCTGGAGTCTTAAACATAAATGCGCAAGAGTCGAGGAGGCACTAGAAATGAGTAAAGAAGACCCGGCATAAGATATTGTTAAGGTGTGCTGAGGGCTGTGGCAAACTGGAGGATTCATGTCTTATCAAAGCAGGGAGCTGGCACTAGGTCCAATTAATTATACGGTGCAGAAAGGTGAACCAAATATTTCAAGAGAAGCAGCAGTCCATATTTTTATAAATGAAATATCTAGATTTTTAAATTCTTGGCCTTTAATTCAGTTCTTAAAATAAATGTATAATGGTCAAATATATCACTCATGGGTATGCCCCTTGATCACAAGAGTTTGCAACTTCCGGCCCAAGGTTTTCAACAATTGATTTTGTATGAATAATCAACAAGTATTCCTAAACCCTAGGGAGAACTAATTCTGAACCAAGTTTTCTGAGAATATTCAAAAGAAGTATAAGGCATGGTCCTTGTTATTAAAGCAGAGGAACTAATAAGTATTGAGTGCCTAACATTTATTCAGCTACTTTCAAGTAATCAGTTTACTTTAATGTAATCCTTATGAACTCAGAAGGTGATTACAGGAATACCCATTTTCTGATCACGTAACCAAGGTACTAGGAATGACCTTCCCCAAGATCACATGGCATAACCAGTAAGTGGCAGAACAATAATTTCAACTCACTTCTGGCTATGGTTAAAACTTGTGTTTCTCCATCATGGAAAGCAACTGAATCGAGCATTAAAGACTTAGAGAATAACTGAAGTTTAAGCTGGGTGGTGACAACACTGTGATGAGACTTTAGAGAAAGGAACACATTGGTAAAGAATATGTCACTCTCAAAGACATAGTGGAGGATGTGGGCATTGGGTTAGTTAAGATTTGTATAA
This sequence comes from Equus quagga, assembly GCF_021613505.1. NCBI lineage: Eukaryota > Metazoa > Chordata > Mammalia > Perissodactyla > Equidae > Equus > Equus quagga. Next base: position 78,049,554 of record NC_060270.1, read on the forward strand.
ATGAGGAGAAGTAGAAGGAACAGCATGAATGAAAGCCTAGGTGAGTATGGTAACTTACCAATCCTAATAAAGTTTTTTTTTTTTTTTCTCTCTCTCTCTCACAAACATCCTCCAGCTTCAGTTAAGGAATATCTGTAGGTTTTACTTGATTCAGTGTTACCCAATGTTTAGTAACAGCGCACTTTTGCTGTCTTTCTTTTGGGGAACTGTCCTGCCATTATTCTGTCCTGGAGCTTCACTAATGCTAAAGCCACCCACACAGGGAACACTAGACATGCAGAACCTGGAAGTGAAAGGAAGTTAACCCCACAGAGGCAACACAGGACTAATGCTGACCCTTCAATCTCTTGGGTAGACAATTCTCCTCCTTAGAAGGTACCAGACAGACTGACCACCAGTTGCCCACAGTGGTGGCCAAATCAATAATGCACCTTTTCATGGTCTTCTCCTCCTCCTCTGAGTCACTCTTACTCATCTGCGACTCTTGCTCCCTGGAATCACTTCCCAAATGAACTGCCTGTTCCAAGCCCTTGGCTTATGCTCTGCCTTGGGGGAAACCCAAGTTAAGACAGTTCCTCATGCTGAGATTCCCAAACTGCCCTCTGCCCATCCTTCTCAAGGTGAGATTGTTCAGCTTTTATTCTGATACTGACCTATCCTCTACTTTTCTAGTAACTTCCTTGCTTCATTTATATTAGCTGCCATCTGTTTCTGTTCCTTATCACTAAAGAACCCTAACTGCTTAAGGCTTTATTTCAAGTGGACCCATATTACATCCCTGGATAATAGAAGGAAAGTTCTGCACATATACAAACATAGAAATCTTGCTGATGATCGATGTGGTTGTTGCTTTATATGGCAAGAAATTCTGAAACATCTGATAGTATTATTAAATGGCTCTTAAAATATGAACATTATGGATGGGCTGTACAGTCATCTGGCAGTGATTCATGGTGTTTCTGCCAATGCCCGCACCTGGCACAATGAAGTGTTGGAAACCAGCACTTCCCTGATAACTGCCTGGGCATCTGAGACTAAGACTCCATATGATTTTATACCTTCTTGATTAGCTCACCTACCACCTCTCTGAAATCATTATCTTTTGTTTCTTCTCACTTAAGGACCACTCCTGTGATAGAGTAATCTTTGGAGGAAAACACACGTTGCTGTCTACTTCTCCAGGTGAGGAACTGGAGAACAGATGTGACATTCAAACTCATGTCTCTTGGTTTCCCAAGATGTTGTTTATCTACTAAAGCATACAGCTTTCCATTGCCACTTCAAATAAATGAGTTAGATTCCTATAAAGTCCAAGTATATCTGTCATCCATTCATCTATTATTTATCTAGCTATCATCTTTCTATCTATCTATCATCTATCATTCTATCTAGTTACTAAGTCACTCCAAATACACAAGTATAGCCCTGAAAAGTGGCCATTTTTCTAAAATGTGCATCTGAAATTGCAAATAGAAAATCTACATTATTATAGTGCATCTGGTCCCTGTTAATTCTTAATCTGTTGTATCTTTTACTGTCATGATTTCTCCAGATGTGTGAGCCTATCTCATAAGTTAATATTTTATATAAACTACTCTGAAGAATTGTTGAAACTCCTTGGCTCCCAGCATTCTCTTCATACAGGAGCAGTCTAAGTCTGGCTGATCAAATGCCAAGGAGATCATAAAAATCCACCAACTAAGAAAATTGCAAATGAGTGCAAGATTCCCCCCACCCTCCTCAGTCTGTGTGTTTTACACTCTGTTGGGTTTATAAAACAAAAAAAGCTAAGAAAAATTAGCACTTACTAAAGATTAATAAGTTTTTGAGAACTTTGTTAATACCCTACAAAGAAGTGGGCCTTTTATCTCTAAAATAGAATCCAGAACAATGGGTTTGCCTTTGAACAATGGGTTCAAGAATAGAACTTCCCATTTGGAAAGTTTCTCCAGATTTTCTAGAATGGTGGCTTCCAAATGCAGCCCATCATTAGAAGTGGCCAGGGAACTTTTAATAAAAAAAGAAGGTTCCACGGTCTCAGCCTAAAACTATTGAAGCAGAATCTCTGGCAAGAAGTACCAACTTTCCCTGGTGATTCTGATATTCAGCGAGCTTTGAAAACCACAGCTAGAGTCTCAAGTCTGAACATTAAATATTGCCTCAGCAGTTAAAATTTCAGTGCCTGTGATTATAATTTTATTCTATTAATTTCCTTTGGATTTACGTTTTGGAAGAAAAGCCTGAATGGGAAATCATTTGGCCATTATTTTGTCCAAATCCTCCATTTTGAAAAAGCCTTTCGAAAAGTTGAGAGAGACCTTCAAATGATGGATTTGCCCACCAGCATCCATATCCTTTATTGCTGTAATTCTGATTGCCCTTTTGTCAGAACTGCACCTCTGAAAGCATGAGGACAGGCCTGGGGGGAAGATGGGAAGTTATTTCCACCCAGGCTGAATCATCAGAATTGAGTCAGAAAGCTGGAAAGGACTAGGAGAGACCATCTGGTTTGGTCCCTGTCTTCATGTGGTTGTGATTTGCTTCTAGGAATTTCAAGGCACAGAGAGTTCACTGCTGATGTTTCAATATCCCCATAGTGAGTAAATTCTTCCTTAGGGCCACCTGGTGCTGCTACCAAGCCAGCATGTCCTGATCCCCAATGCAGGGGAAAGGACGCCATTTTCCGTGCCTCCCTAATTTATTCCCTAGAATCAAGAAGCTACACTTAAAATGATACAAAAGGACTATCCTAATAGGAGCATCTTACCATCAAGAGAACTGTAGACTGAGTCAAGAAATCTAGATAGTGGTCCCAACACTGCCACTAACAAAATGTGCAGATCAAGCTAATTATTAATATTCTTGTGTATTAGTTTCCTCATCTGTCTGCACACTGAAGAAATCAAACCCTTTCTGGCTTAATACTGCATATGTCTATCATTCCATCATTCATTTACTCCCTCATGGAGCCCTTCAATGTGCCACTTAATGAGCTGCATGCTGAGTAAAAGGAGGGAATAAGACAAATATGCTTCTGACCACAAATGACTTAGAGTCATAAGGAAAACAGAATAAAGAGCAAACAATAAATATGTAATTATATTGATATTATTTCTGTGGAGAAAAAGAAAGATGTTGAGGCAGTCTAAAGGAACCACTTAGGCTGGAATCTTTCCTCTCCGAGACAGTACACCTGGCCCTCTAAATCACTGAAGTGTGGAAAGGCAGATGGCTGGTATGTTCCAAGAACTCTCCAAAAGGACTGATTGACCCATTAGCATGAAAGTGATCAATCTTATTAGATTTTGGCAGCTTTTAGATGACCATATTTGTGAGGAAGCATCCACATTTGCTTGCCAAACTACATAAACATCTTCCAAGAAAACCAATAGGGTCTCCAAACTTTAGAGACTAAAGAGACGTGACCCCAGTGTCAGCATTATCACTTGGCTAGGAACTAGTGACAAGGTCAAAGTCATAAATTTAGGCCCATTAACTTCACTTAGAAAAAGTGTTTTATGGCCACAAAATAAACTACTAACATTGGCTCTTCTCCAAAGCATGAATTGATTATAAAGGAACCAAACAGTATATGGATAACTTGGTCAAATTTATCACCAGTAATGGAAAACATCTTCTGTGGTATCCTATTTGCTGAATATTGGGGTGCAGGGTTAGATCAAAATTAATAAACTCCATTAACAAGCTATTACTTTATATTGGAGCAGCACTTGTAACTTTCATGGATGTCTTTGGGTCGGTTGCCACATATGGTAAACCCAACAAATCTGGAGGCAGATGGGATGATGTATCATATCCCCTGCCCAACTAAAAGAAGAAAACTATGGTCTAAGGCAGTTGAGTGAATCACTTCCAAATCACGTAGCTAACTGGCAAACACACACATGTGTGTATGCATATGTATACACGTGCACATGTGCACGCACACATAGACCACAAGTTTGTATCTATACCAAAGGCCTGCTATGTAGTGACAAAGTCCAAAAAGAATAGACTACACGGAAGAGGGTAGACCACAGCTAGTCTGTGATCATTCCTATAAAACGCCATCACATTCTTTCTCAGAAATCTGAGTTGCCAGTGACTATATTAAATTTCAAAGTAGGTAGATATCACATGCCTTGTTTGCTTATTTGTTTGCAAAGAAAAAAGATCTTAGGTAAGACCCCTTAGATCTTGGTTTAATTTCATTTGAAACCTTTCATTATTATTATTATTTTTATTGTTATCAGCAGCAGCATTACCATCATCATTTTTATTATTCTTTTGGAACGGAAATTCAAACTCCAACAATGTCAAGTTGTCCATACGACAATGATGACAAATACTTGTTCCGTAACCTGAGGTACATTCTTGGCAATCCCTCATATGCTTACTTGCAATTTAAAGTATGAAAGCTTTTAAACATGCAGTCTGAAACAGAATCAGAGGCTACAGATGGGTTAGCATTCAACGCATGTGAATATAGAACTCAGGTTCAGTCAGCTCAATTGACCTCATGAGGTTATCAGATTGAGTAGTGAACTTTTAAAAACACCCTTTCCTCTCAGCAATCATGGCAAAAGCCAAGATTTTGATGTAGCTGAATAGGGTCAGGTATTATGAAGAGCTCCTTAATGTTTTTGCTCTGATAAAAAAACAATTAGTAATCTATTCACTAGAATCATTGATGGACACCAGTTCATTCAATAGGTCATTGTGTTTCCTGTAATTCAGTCTTCCCACACTTTTTCACAAGGGCACTCATTGGCTGGGACCCTCTTCAGGGAGACAAGCCCTTGAAGAAACAATACCCACAGCGTTTCTGAACTGCACCCTGGCAAACACAGTCCAGCATGCTGCAGGGGGAAAAGGCAGTGCCCAGTCCTGCTTCTTTGAAAGCGTGGCTTAAAAATAGCCTGTGGCACTTTCCTGTCTGGAGAACTCAGGGACAGCTGTTCATAGCCCACATTTCTTTCATACCTCCCTCCCCACCATAAAGAAAATACAAACCAGCACTGGCTGTAGGAATGGACATCACTCAACATTAATGTGCCTTCAAAAATAGCACAGGAAGAGGCATAGACACAATGAAGGGAAAAATGAGGAAAACCTAGGAGGAGTAGAGAGAGTAGGGAGGAGATACTTTTAAACAATGAGAAATTTAAAATAAGCAGGAAGGCAAGAAAGAAAGCACAGGATTTGGAAAAGTGCCTCTGAGAAGTGACATGATGGTGTGAAAAGGGCACTGTAGTGGGAATTATAAAAATCAAGGGTTTTCTTGTCTCTGATGCTAACTGGCAGTGCTTTCTTGAACATGCCCCTTAACATCTCCACATGTCTCCCACAAAACGGGCAGGGGTGGAGGAAATAGAGCTAGTCAGCCTCCCCAAGTCCCCTCTAATTCTGAAAATACTACATTGTATGAAAGGATAGGGAATGTGGGCTATTAGGCAGTGGAGGAGTTGGGAGGAACACTGGATTTACCTTCCAAATATTTGCATTTCCATCTCCTACAATAGGGCATTAAGGGGTTTGAAGATGATGCAAACTGAAGCACACTCTGCTTCACAGCCACCTCTTTTCTGCATCCTCATCCTAGGAGGGCTGCTTATGGGAAAGGCAAGACAGCTGTCCTCACCTCCCAGGCTATAGCAGCAGCACCCAGGGAGCCACATGGGCCAATTCTGAGAGATCCACAACCACACAATTCCCTCCTGTCTTCCAGAGCACCTGCCTCAAGTTTCCTTACTGATACTCACAAATTCAAGATGGCAGAATGCGTATCCTCTGACTCGAGGCCGTGCAGCGGCATGTGGTTAAAGAGCACAAGTACTGGAGTCAGAAGACCTGATTCTCAGCTCTGCTAGATACTAGATCCTTGACCTTCAGTAAATTACTTAATATGTCTATGCTCTTAAATTGTTGTTGTTTTCTTTAATTCCCAAAACGGAGACAGAAATGCAGGTATGAGTTTTAAATGTAGTTATCAAAGTGTACACACACAGGGTAAGCACTCAATATATATTATCTACAATTACTTGTTAATATGATTCTCATGGAGTATTTTACTTAGCTTGGAGAAATATTTTGTTTGTTTGTTTGTTTTTCTCAGGTCCTTCAACCTCCTGAATCACCCTACCATCTCTGATTAAAAAAAAAAAACAAACCCTTCTAGCATGAGAGGGTCAAGCAGCAGTTGATCACACATTGACTAGAACTCTATCAAGCAGGCAAAAATCAGTCCTTAAGCTAATGTGAACCACTTAGTGAGTAAATCTAAACATTTAAAGAGGGACTCCAAATTTTGTAGTTAGAGTTTTCTAAGGCAACAAATGCAAATTTTCTCATCCAGCTTAGACACGCAGAGTGTTTCCTTATTCATCTACCCCTCCCATCAAGAAAAGGGACATAGCATGTCTCCATGTTGGCAGCCTCGCAAGATGAGGTATTTCCTCTGGTTCTGCTCTGGTTGAACCGTGCTAAGAAATCAGCCAACAATAAATGGAAACTGTAGGCACATGTGCATCTCTGAAGCGAGGATCCTAACATTCACAGTGGTCTTTTCTGCAGGCATGGGGTTAGATCATCCATCCAGAAGCATTCATGGAGTTCCTGTATGAAAGCAAGGTTTTGATAAAACTATATTTTCTAGTAACTTTTACTTCTAACTCACATTGACATGGTCTTCTTATAGCAAAATAGAATCATAAAATTTTAAAGTAGGAAGAAACATTATACAATGTTTAGTTGAACTTCTTCATTTTATTTGCCCAGGTAACTATTTGTCTGTATTTTAAAGTAGATCCCAAATGACCTAAATCTCAGCCCAGCAAAATCACCTACATGTGGCCTTTTGTTGGTTGGTTTGTTTTTTCGCTGGGCACTGAGTAAATCTGCCTAAATTCTCAAGGGCCTGGAGGCTGGAGCCTTCTATTTGAAATGGACATGGCAGCAAAGTTAGGCCTAAGGACCTACCAAAGAAAACACAACAGCCAGAAACCCAAGATTCCATCTAAGTGGTGGAGATTGCGATAATCAACTCTGTAAACCTCTGCTCTCAATTTCACACAGAGAACTAGCCAGGTTCCAAAGGGGAGATTTCCAGGACTCTAGGCAAAAGCTGGCTGTGGAGGAGGTTGGAAGAAAACAGGCTCAGGGAGCTTGCAGAACGGGGCCAGGGGAGTTCACAGACAGGATCCCCGTCCTACAAAGTGTCAAGGACCTCCCCTTGGCAATCTTGTCCTTTTAGGTAAAACAGTATCCCAAATGTCCAAGTTAGGAGCACTCATGACAAAACTCCCTCTGCTCAGCATCAGCAACTAAAACCCTGGAGCTGGTCACAGCCCAGAGGCTGCAGTGACCCTCATTCCCATTTTCTGAGTGGAGTCCGTCTAGAACATGGGTCCCCAGCCAGGCCAAGAATGGGCTGTGGACAGACATTATGATGATACTAGTTTCTCTAGAGCCCTGAGGGAGCACCTATTCCCAGGTGATTCCAAAGCTGGTCCAGAAAGTAGCACAGGTTAATCATACTAACACTGGCTTTAGATTTCTCAGACCTACTGAATGAGCAATTAGGGCCTGCCTCATGGCAATAATGGGTATGCAGCAAAGTCCAAGAGAATCACCACAGTTATGATTGAATCTAAGAGCATCTCTGAGCAAATAGAGCCAAGGAGGAAAGAGGAAGAACGGCAAATGGCGAAAGTAAAAGATCCCATCAAAAATTCAAAGCTCAGGGCCGGCCTTGAGGCATAGTGGTTAAGTTCAGCACCCTCCGCTTCGGCAGTCTGAGTTCATGGGTTCAGATCCTGGGCTCGGACCTACATTACTCATCAGCGATGCTGAGGTTGGCAACTCACATTTAAAGTGGAGGAAGGTTGGCACAGATGTTAGCTCAGGGCCAGTCTTCCTCAAGCAAAAAAAAAAAAGAAAAATCAAAACTCCATCTCGAAGGCAGAAAGCATGTTCTGCACTGTCAGCATAATGAAGACAAGGTCCAGACCCAAGAGACTAGTATTTTGCTCAGAAGGAAAGTCAAGTGAGGACACTAGAAGAAAGAGGCACCTTATGTATCATCATTTGGCATTTAGCCAATATTTTTAATACCACTGGACATAACCAGTCAGACCCAGGCTGCTAGCCCCAGGAAAACAGAACTGACACAGTTGACTGTAAATTTTTTTGGTGCATGACTTCAAGGAAATATTCCTTTTTAACCAAGTCTTCTTTGGGGACTCAAGCTCTGACTATATGCTTTGTATTCATGGAGTTCATAGTCTGTTTTATGGCTTTTGTTAAGAGCTGTGAGTTTTCCTCAAGGAGAGGTCTAAAGTAGGCCTGCTTGCTTTTCCAAAAGAGCCAGAAGAAACTTGATGGAAACACAAAACTGGGAAATTAGAAAAGAACAGAATTTGATATTGAGAAACAGAGAATATGGGAATTTCTCAAAAGTCATCTCACATTCACCTAAGATTTCTTATTCATATTTTTCAGTATTCATTCATGCACTCATTCATTTATTCATTCAATAAATATTGGACATTTATAAAATACCAGATCATATTTTAGGTACCAGGGAAACAGTTACAAAAAACTGCTCTTGTGGAGTTTGCCACCTGGCATGGGCGATGGGTAACATGCATATAAATAAGTATATATTTAATGTCAGGTATGGACAGTTGCTCTGAATGAAAATACAGCAGGAATTGGGGTTCTTGAGAGCCCAGTATGAGCTATTTCGAATGAGCAGTCGGGGAAGATGCTCTGGGAGGTGGCAGTTGAGCAGAGGTCCCTATAAAATGAGGGAGGGGGTTCTGACAAGATGTGAAAGGTTAGGAAGCCTTTGCTCTGAGGAGATACAAGCACAGTTTAAGGGCGTCAAGATGACCAATATGGCTAAACCCAGATGAGCCAGGCTAAGGTAGACACAAGAGACAATGCAGTCGCTTCCTGTAGGGCCTACTAAGTGGAGAGTTCAGCCTCTTGTTTGCCACATGTGGATCTTCGATTTCTTTATGTCTGTTCATAAAGGCTTGTGAAAGTTTAAGGTGTTTCTTTGCAAATGTGCTTAAATCTTTTTCGTGCATTTTTATTGCTTATACTGTAAGAAGGCTATTTTTCCATTTCTTCTCCATGTCACTTTCCCTTGGAACTCCCATTTTCTGAAGACCCTTCTGTAAGGCCATCCTAGCTACTCCAGGCCAGAATGCTTGCTCCCTTCTCTGACCCACCTCCAGTTCCCACTCTATTGCTCCATGTGACACCTGCTCTGCCAGTGTCATGGTCTCTAGCTGTTTTTAGTGTATAGGTCCATGTTGTCTCTGGAGAGGACCTCAGTAACAATGTGGGCATTGGAGCCAGGAAAGACGTGAATTCTAATTCCAGCCCTTCCACTCACTAGTTGTAAACTAGTTTCTCAACCTCCACTGTAAAATGGGATGACAGCCTTAGTATCTACCTTATCGTGTGGTTGTAAAGAGAGTACAGCATAAAAATAAAAAGAGTGCCCAGTAATAGGAATTGCTGCTAGTGGATCTATAGGTTCTTGTGGAAAGGGGCTATGCCTTTGGTTTTCAGTTATGTCCCACAGTACCTACAACATGATATGTTGCCTATGAGTAATCTTTGAAGTTAGCATAGGATGCTCCAAAAAGCACTGGATTTAGAATCATCAGGGATAGATTCCCTTCCAAGTTCTGTTACTTACTAGCTATATGACCAAGCACAAACATCATTTAACTTCTCCAAGCCTCAGTTTCCTCATCTATGAAGCAGGAATAATCAAGCCAACTTCACAGGGGTGTTAGAAATAATCCATGAGATAACATATGGAAAGAAGAAAGCATTTCCTGCCCTAAAATTCTGATTCTATGGCTCTTAACTCTTGCGGATTTAATATAAAATCCAGTTATGTGAACCCACAATTCCTTTAAAAAGGAGTTCACAGACTAAGTACCTCTCTCTGACAACTCCTTCCTGGACTGGAAGACCAGGGAGTGGTCAGGGACATCAGGGACATCTTGCTGTTGCCCAGAATAGAAGTCACAAGGAGAGGGCCAATGTTTAAGGTCCATGTGACTCAGCTCATGGCTATCAGAATCCCATGTGTTTCTTTCCAAGACGAAGGTCACCAATGGTCTCTGAACTGGTAAATTTGACAAACTGCTTTGTATTCATTTCAGCTTAAGTTCCTCTACCTGAAGCAGTCAGGTGATGTTATAAATATCTCACCAGGCGGCAGTGCCAAGCTGGGTGTAGCTAGGGAAGGTCACTGTTTCCTAACAGGCATGTCCAGCAATGTTTTGAAGCTCTAAATGATACTCTGACCTTGACGGGATTTACATTTTGCTGATACACTTCAATGCATTGTGGAGAGAGAAAGCCAGATGCATAGTATTTGAAGAATAAGGTCAGCAGATATGCCAATATAGGTCCATTAGGAAGAAATTAGACTGGGCATGGGAAAAAGAAAAGATTGCTGAAAGTAATTATCATTAGCCAATAACCAAATATCTCCATACTATTCTTGTTCAAGACTATCACATAACCCTCACCATGACTTTGGCAAGCGTATGACATCTGGTGACAATAGATGCTACTAAAATATTTTGTAAACCCAACCTGTGAGCGCCATGAGAGCAAGGAATTTTATCTGTTTTGTTTACAGATGGGTCTCAAACACTGAGAATGGTGCCTGGCACATAGTAGGTGCTCAATAAATAACAAACAAAGGAATGAATGGATGAGGATCTTGTTGTTGGGTTTCCTGCTGGCTCCCTACTTCATTTTCTATTGCAGCTCCAAAGCAGTTTGTGTTCAGTCATCATCCTCTTACACAATCAAAAACGTTTTACTAATTATTTCATATAGCTAACTTTTCATTTGCTTATAGTACAGAGAAGAGTAATAAATTAGAATGGGCAGTGCCATCAAAAGAAAGAAAAGTGAGTAGACTTAACAGATGATGTGACCAAGATCAGACAGAAAGACAGTGACAAAAGGAGGACCTGGAAGGTCTAAGCTCAGCCAGCTCCTCTGTGGTCCACCACCTGAACACCTGTCTGTTTACTCTCTGGAAAGCAACCAAGCAAAGAGACAGAGGTCAGGGGTTTTTTTTCACCTACCCAAGAATTCAATCTAACCTGAGGGAAGGATGGGTTTATGAAAATAAATTGATAGTTCTTTAGCTTGTTCTAGGTGGATATGCAGTCTTTGGCTGGCTTTTCTGTTCAGAGATGATGCTACAGACTATAATACGGCCTCTAGAATGGGGATTAAGAGGCCCATTAGGACCCCTTTCCATTTCTTTTTACCAGTAAAGAGACACACATTCGCCTCTGCACCTTGAGACTGACTCTTCATTGCACCCTAACTGTCCATCTTCAGCAGACCGAAAGCTGGACAGGCTTACCAACAACTCTGTTAACAGAGCCTAACTTGAAGCTTGCCCCAAACCTGGAGCCTAAGGCTTTTCCCCTACCCTTGCTTCTTGTACACTAAAATTCCTCAATTCTCTCTCTCAGTGGACTTCTCCTCTGCATTCTCACTGTCATGGCCTCAGCTCAACTTTCTCTTGGGTTTTCCCTAAACTAATAGAAATATTTCCTAACTGGTCTCCATGCTACAAGTCATGCACCCCTTCAATCCATATTCCATACTTCCATTCCAGCTGTGATTCTAAAAGGCAATCTTCATTGTATACCATTGTATTGGAGAACCCAACTCCTTAGCACAGAACATAAGACCCTTCATAATGTGGCTCCTGTCAACCTCTTCAGCCCCACATCTAACCTCTCCTCAGGTGACTCTTTACCTCCCAACTCTACCCACCCCCTTGCCATTCCTGAAGCACTCTAGCTCTCTCACACCACTGTGCCTTTTCCCATGCAGTTCTTTGTCCAAAATCTCCTTCCCTCTGTCATCTGCCTGCCAATCTCCTCTCTCTTTTTCAAACTACTGGAGGTTTCAATCCAGTCTAAACCTGCAGCAGGTTTCCCAAATTCCATTAAGCAGACCTCCATCCTGCCTCTGTGTTTCCCCAGCACTCTCGCCATCACAGCAACCATACACTAGATTAAAAATTATTTGTTTACTTACCTCTCCCTGAGGTTAAAGACTGTATTTCATATATATGAACACACACACACACACCCAGCACAGTTCTCAACACACGACTGGGGCTCACTAAGTGGCTGCTGAACAAATGAATAAATAAATTCATCACTGTCTCTTAGATCTGCCCTTCTATTCTTCTGCTAATAATTTAGTTGCTTATTTCCCAGATGCCAGCAAGAAGTCACTTGAGTAATTAAAAAAAATCAACTGTATTGCTAATGCCACTTGGGAGATCGAGGGGATAGAAAACATGTCCCACCATACCCAAACCTATTGGTCTGTGGGAAGGGAAAGAACCAATACCCGATTACTGAGTTTGAAAGGAGAGACTGAAAATATGATCTTGGGCAGAGTTCTTTGATAAGATGCCTTGTCTTCCAGCCATTAAGAGATAGATATGTGCAGACCAGAATCATACCAACCACTAGTGCAATTGACAGGGGGACTAACCAAGCAACATGTGCACAGATTTACACACTCAGAACGAGCTGAGAGCCAGCCGTTACCTGCCAAGAATAATTATGACTTAGACCCATCAGAGATTTGTAAAGTCCAATGACAGAGCAGCTCCTTTAATTATTGCAACTGCTGTTTCATGACACCCTGTTTCTGAAGGACTGTAGTTACTTGTGCACAGAAAAACTTCCCAAAACCTGCCAACTATTGAATAACAGGATGAAGTAGAAGGAGTCAATCCAGAGACATGGGCATGGAGGGGCAAGGTGGGGACCTCAACTAGTCACATCTAGGAATAAACCCACTAACTCATCTGGGTAGTGTAAATAGTAGACCAGGGCAGAATTACCAGATAAAAATTACATTTAAAATAAACAGTAAAACATTTCCCTTGCTGGTTACTGTCAGGCAAAATTTTATGCCTACTTCATATCATGTCACGATGTCTCAAGATCAAAATTAAATTAAATAACACACTTGCTTTGACAAATCATGTGTTTATTCAGAAGTCATTAAAACTGGGATCATGCAAAAAATCCAACAATATTCAAGGCTACAAATTTTCTTTTTTTTTTTTTACCAATGTTTCAATGAAATATATCTAGCAAAATGCTTTTGGAGACGATATTAGCAAACAAGGTCAATTTTTTGACATTATTTGCAGACAAGCAGATATTACACACTTAACAAAGCAGCCCTTGTTGAATCTTTGTTAAATTTCTGATTGATTACAGCAGGAGGAAGCGTTGGAAAAGAAGTGGAAATCCTATTCACCCAGGAAACAGTTAACCTTGTGAGTGACACATGGGGCATCTCTTAAACCCAAGTCTGGGCTACTTGTTAATTTCTGCCTGAAAATTACTTGCTTTGTGAAAATTACATTTTTCACATGCTTCATGGTCAGCTCCAGTCCAATACCTTCTCCAAGTCTACTCTGAGCCCTCCAGCTCATGTTCATCTCTCTTTCCTTGACTATTTGTAGGACTCATTGTCCACTCTTCTTGATTTTGCATGTAACTTACACATAATTATGTTATTAGAAAATACATCTGACAAAACTTAGGACAGTGCTAACTAAGCACATGGCCATTACTCCAAAATCGCTTTCTGAGCTTTGTGGCAACTTAACATTGATAAGACTTGTGGTTCTCAAGGTGTGGGCCCCAGCCCATCAGCATCAGCATCACCTGGAAACTTGTTATAAACGCAAATTCATGGCACCACCCAGACCTGCTGAATCAGAAACTCTGAGGGTGGGACCAGTACTCTGTGTCTTAAGGAGCCTTCCGGTAATTTTGCTGTAGTCTCAAATCAGAGAATTACTGCATTAGGAATACAAGTCTGCATCTATTTGGAAAAAATTTGACCAGCTTATGAGAAGAGAGAAAGATCGAGGTTCTTAGGGGGGATTCAAAGTTTCCCAAGAACTACTTTTTTGCAGAAAGTAGGCACAGTAAGATTAGACATCCAGGAAAAAAATAAAACAAACAAAAATGAAAAACAAAACAGGGAAATGTTTGTCTAACAGAGCAACACAGATGATATTTCTAATTATCAGGAAAATTGCTTCACACTGAGCATCAGGACAACCACAACCTCCTGAATTAATGCAGATTCTGGGCTGAATGAATGTGCAAAGCATATTTCCATGGAAACTGAGCACTCTACAGATCAATGTGGTTATAAAGCATATAACTGAGCTGAAGCATTTGCCAATTTTAAAAGATTAGCCTTGAAAATTTGACACAACACATTTAGTTTCCAAATAGCAGACATGTCTCATCTATATTCGAAGACAAAGGACTGTCAACATTTGATTTAAGTAAAAAGAAAAAGCCCTACTACAACACAGCCTATCCTCTTTGAGCTCTGGCCAAACTGAGGCAGAAGCTGTGTTTTCTTGATCCTGCCTTCATTACAAGGAGACTGTTGGGAAGAGTGGTATTAAATGAGTTGCTATGGCTTTCTGCCTGAGAGTTCAGCATGCCAAGTTTCAGTCATGAGACAGCTATGAATGGGCTGAATACCGTGCTCACCAATAGGGTTTCCCACCCAAACCCCTGCCACGGAACACCCCTCAGCAAGACTGCTAGGAGGGAACAGCACTAAGAGGGGCCCAGCGGCTCCCCACTTTTATAGACATTCCTTCCAGGGTTCTCACTAATCACCTTGTCACATAGGACGTTTTTCCCATATAAAAAAAGGGCTGCTTCAATAGGAGCAGATCTGCTGTCTGCCATTTCCCAGCACAGAGAACCAAGTGAAAGTTTGTTTAGACCTGCAAAAGATTTATTTGTTTGTTCGCTGGGCAATTTTGACATCTCTAAATTTTATATATGACTGTGACTGACAGGAGAGAAGGCAAACAAGAAGTTCAAAGGGGAGCTAACTATGCTCAGCTACAGGCCTTTGTCTGGTAAATAATAGAGAAGTAACCACAGGGGATTTCATCTCTGCGTCCTCAAAGAGATACAAAGAACCTCAGGTAACACAAACTGGAATGTTCCAAATGAGCAAATGCGGCCCGCAGAGCTGTGCTTAGGTTTAATGTCTATTCCAGATATCTAAGACCCCTTCCAGCTGTAAACTTCTCCACTTCTCTGATCGTGTAGCTTCTCATAGAGACAAAGCCTTTGAAATTTCATGCCAGGTTTTAGTGATTTAGGTTTTTGTCAGGAAAAAAAGATGTCTATAAGCAACATATGCCGCAAATTCAAAGTTGTTTTTGTAAACACTTAGCGTTTGAGAGCTTGTGCCTTATGTTTTGAAGAGCTAAGGGTAGTTTTCAGAGTTTTATATTTTGGAAGGTAAGGTAAGAGGGACAGATTTTTGGTAAACAAATTGCTGAACAAGGTTCTGGTGGGGGGTCCAGACAAGTTCATGGATTCCTTTCAGGATTTTCACATTTATAAGCAATTAGGCAGAAGATGCATGAGGGAAGAAACAGAGGAGGGTCAGAGTAAGAGGTGACGGAAAAAGAAAAGGAAGGAAACAGAACGAAAGGAAAGAATAGAAGAGGACAAGCAGCGAAGACCTTGTGTAAGAGGAGGACGTGATCTTCCCCACGTGTCTTGCAGTCCACTGTGCTGACCTGAAGGTCTAGAGAGGGCGAAGGAGTTTGTACTCTTTCTCCAACAGGTGATCAACTCCTATCCCAAAGCTTAACGTGATTATCCCACAGGCTTTAATGGTTTATCATCTCAGCTTCCACAGATACAATTGTTTTATGGCTCCGAGAATAACCCAGTCCTTTCTGAAATCTAGCAGTCCTGCCCAGGTCGGTGACCTCTTGATTGAAGAAACTTGCTGCCTGACAATATTATTTCAGCTCTAATACAGGTTGCCAACCCAAGACTGGTTTCTTTGCTTGAGGAGGTGATGGCTCTGGAAGACTAACTGGGAAGTGACCAGTAACATTCCAGTTACTAGACTGTGGCTGCTAAATGTTGATGGCTTTATCTTTTTGTTTGGTACTTTTGCAGATGTGGCCAAAGTCACATAAAGACTTATAATAAAGGATTTCGAGCTGTCTTTGGTTTGTGACGCAGTACCAAATTAATAAAATGAACCAGCCTTTAGTCAGGAAGAAAAGTTTTCTATCGCCTGGATGTCAGATTAAATATTTGACTCAAAAACAAGTTAAACTACTATCACAAGAGAGGGAAATATCCAAGTCTTTCTGTCCCAGTCACCTCTGGGTTCTAAAAATGCACAAGCTAGATGGAATCTCTTAAACACATTTTCAAAGGTGAAGCAATGAAACCCATGCCAGGTGGACACAAATTCTTGCCACCTCATCAAAAACCAGCCTATGACTCAATGCCAAGGAAAAGCGACACAGAAGCCCAAGCGGTCTCATTTTGTAGATTCCTTGATGTTCAGAGGTAAAGAATGGATCCCAGGTTGTTTCTGACCCAAAGCTATTTTTCAAATAGTTTCTCTGACCGTTCACAAGGATTTAGAAGGGCAAACTCCATAAACATTTCTAAGTTTGGTCTTAATAACCTGGAAATGTACAATTATTCAGTCTGAAATCTGCTGAGTCTGTCATCCTGCAGCAAAAAGAGAATCTTATGACAAAGACACACCGCTTTTAAGAACTTAGATATCTGACTTTAGATTTGCAAAGCAATACCAATCATAAATGATTTACTTACTTTTCAAAACAGACTGAGGAAAGATTCTATTCACTATTAATTCAACTACAATACAAATTTGAAAAGATTTATGCTTCAGTCCTTTTAAGTAATATTCAGTCATGTAGATAATCTACTCCAAATCTTCCAAATTCATGAGGTCTTACCATTGATTCAACCCCTCTGAAATTCACAAAAGTGTGACTTTTGATGAGACTTTACCTTATAATTTACAACTCAAGCATGCTCATCAGATTGGAGACGCTGCTCCATTGACATATCTTTCTGCGGTAGAATTTTGGAAAGCAGAAGACTTCTGAGGGACAACTCTATCTGGAGGTCTGCAAACCAGACACAGCAACAATTTATCTCAAATATCAAAATGTCAACTGGAATGGCCACATCCAAATGAGGCGACAGTGTCCTCGGCAAAACAGAATCCTTAAATTGATTGTAAAGCTAACAGGGTGACTTTGGGTAAGGTGGGAAGTCCAGAGAGTAAGCTGGGATTACAAGCTGCCTTAAAAAAAAGTGTCTACCTTGATACATTTGAAAGGAATCTAAGCAAATAACTCATTCTCAATAGTTTGAGTGATCTAATATTGAATTTCCCTCACAATCGAATCTTTATAAGTACATTTCTTATGGTGGTGATACATGTGTGACAGAGATTTCTTTCCCTGTAAGACCTCTCTCTTCCCTGCTCACCGATGCCTGCAATTCCATTATTAGATATTTCCACCTTTATCCCTTATTTAAATGCAACAGAGAAAGGAGGCCCGCCATGCTCTATCAGTACTGAAACTCCACCTCCCCTGCTGGGAACACTTTGATAGCTGGGATCTTGTTTTCTCCTTCTTTGGAATTCCTCACCCCGTGCTAGGCACCTGATATCATAGAATCATTGAGCTACAAGGAACATGACAGGGCCCAGACCTCTGATCACAAGATGAAAAGGTGAAGTTGAAGCACAGAAGAGAAAGGAGAATTGTTCCAAGTGACTCAGCCAGATAGTGACAAAGCTAGGACCAGAAGTGTGGAGTCCACGGCCACTCAGCAATTCACTCCTGAAGCATTTATTGTGCTCTCCTGCGTGCTGGGCACAGCGCTATATGCTAGGAACACAGCAACAATGAATGAGGACTACAAATACATTTTCCTATAGAAGCTAGCAATCGAAGAGAGTTGGCCAGACTCAAAAACCAATAGTTACAATGAATCTACCTACCTCAGTGTAATTATAGAAGAGAGTCCTGAATTAGCCCTTGTTGAATCAATCTAAAGAACTTAGTATTCAAGATACAAAAATGATTTCCTTAGAAGCTTCACCTAAAAAGAAGTACCAGAACTTAGATTCTACAGACAAGTTTTTACCTGAGATTCCAGCAAATTTAATTTAACTTTACTAATGAAATTGTTTTTTGCATTTATAGACTATGACCAGAAAGTTGAAGCATTTTAATTATATACTCAGAATTAAAGTTACGTTTATTCATTTATTTAGTCAATTATTAGTTAGCTGTGTATACAAAGAATATAGACAGAAATTTTGATTTGATTAGTCTTGATGTTCAGATCTAACTTGTTACTATTAACAAGGCTAAGTCATGTAAGTTTCTAAAGGATCACTTTGTACATTGTCATGGATGCTGGTAAATCTTATTCAAGTACAAAACTTTACTCCGTTCAATTTTCCATGAACTCTCTCAGATAATTAGTTTCAAGAAATACCACCACGTGGCACCTTATCATTTCCCAATCCTCTTGGGAATATCTCACCCATGTGACAATAATACTAACAACATTAGATCGGGAAGTGGCATTAACATGAAATACTTGGCATTCAGTCTTTGCTTCCTGGGGGCATCGAGGCTGTTGGCTGTCGAGATTTTTGAGTGCCCGCTCACCTCACATATTTGTGATAACTGCAATGCCTACTGCTCTGGTGTCTGGTATCTGACCTTGGGTTTCCCCAACATCTCAGATCTCCACGATAGCTCTGTCTGGTCTGTTTGCACGTGTCTTCATCTGGCTCATATGTGCCTTTTCCTAAATGTACTGGATTTATCTAGTTCTGGAAATGGGCAAAAATTATAAGGCTTGGGTTGTGATCTGCCATTTCAGTGGCCTATTGCTAAGCCTCATCCATGCAGACAGTCCACTTTCACTCTGGGACATCCCATAAATGCTGGCTGATTCGCTAGGGCTGAGAGAGCAGAGAAGAAATTTGGATCCATTTATTGGAAAGCAATTGTGTGTGTGTGTGTGTTGTTTTTGTTGTTGTTTGATCATTTTTCTAGTCCCTCTATTTCCTTGGCCAGAGTCACTGCCTGTCTCTAGAGAGTTATTCTAGTCTCAAGACTACCTCAGTCCTCTACCCTCTGTCCTCTTTACGTCATATATCTATATTATGCTCTTGATATTCAGAAAGGGCCAAAGCAGGGAGAGACTCCTGAACACAGCTCTTCACAGTGCGTGCTGTGAGCTTCTGTGACGTCCATCTGTACAGCTTCCCACAGGAATGCCTCACCAGAGCTCTGAAAAACGCAGTGCAGAAATTCTGAGAAAAAAATGCTGAATTTTTAAGATAGCTATACTTTTGAAAGATTTTAATAGGAGTCCAGTGCCTTGGACATAAGGTGCTCAGTGAAAATCTGATAAATGAAAGAATGAATGATAAGCTTCCAAGTATGTCTGGAAAATGATGAAGCTCCCTGGAGAGGTGGGGTCTTGGATGGAGGGGGCCCCTTTTCCTTGTTCTACATGATTGGGAGGTGTCAGAAATGATCTTGGATCACATCAGGTGAGGGAGCCTGCTTCCTGGGCATCTGAGAGTGGACAGAAGCATCTCCAACTCTCAGGGATGAGGCACCTTTGGTCATTTAATTAAGAGTGTGTGTGGATCACTCACAGTATCTGCTAGAATAAAGCTCTAGTTAGTGGCTGTGGGGACACGGAAAGGGAACAGAGCCAGTGCCACCTGCAATAACACTTTGTTTTTACTTTATTAGAGAGACTGCGGGCATTCGTTTTTTCTTTCACTCAGCCATTTGTGGGGCATCTTAGGCTCATCTTAGACTCAGCACTGAGGGTAGAACTGTGAACAAGTCAAGAGCCCTATTCCTTATCCTAGTTCTCGCATTATCAAGGTTCTCATTGTTACTGGCATACAATTTTTATCTTTCTCGAGCAATTTTCTTTTTTTCGCTCCTTGTGTCACTTAATCCTTAGACAAGCCCAGAAGAAAATGGAGGCTCAGAAAAGGTTAAAGGATTTGAGGAGGGCACACAGGTAGGCAGGAGCAGAGCGGGGTCTTATTTTATGACCCTGAGAGCTGCATGTCGTTTCTAGGAGTTGGTTTCATTTTCCTTTCTGAAGGAGCCCTGCAGCAGCGTGCTTATCAACAGGGGCAGCAATCTTTAGCTGGAGCCTCTCTGGGCAAAGGACTTTGAACATTTAATGTGTGACTTGCATGGCTGTGCTTGCACTAATAACCACTGTACTTATTTTCCCAATTTTCCATTGGGATCTGGTAGCCACATAGGAAAAATGATTATCTATCTTCCTGTTCCTGTTCTACTAAGGCTCATCCTAGTGAATTCCTCATTTAAAACAAGTTTTCTCTTCTTGTTATTTCCAGACAGTATTCAATTACCAAAAAATAGAATTGATCCTTAATTGAATGTTCTAAATAGTACAGGGTATAGAAAAACCAAAAAACTGGCTTTTGGTCAGACTTTGTTCTGATTCTGAAACTCAGTGCCAACTCTTACTACTTGTGTGATTTGGGACAAGTTATTAAACCTTTCTGAGCCTCAGTTTCCACATCTCTAAAATGGGAATCATAATTCACACTTCACTAGTCGTTGGGAAAACTATTTGAATGTGAGTTCCACGAAAGGAGGATGTTATCTGTCTTGTTCACCACAGAATTTTGTGAAAAACCAAGCATAATAAATAGCCTCTGAACAAAGGATTAATTAAAACAAATGTAATGGATCTGTGCAGAGCCTAGCATATCACCAATGGGCAATAATCTACATCTAAGTTAATTTCTCCTCTTTCTGCTTTCTCTTTCATCTATTCAGAGGATTAGGCTCCACGGTATGTGTAAAATAAGTGTTTAATGGATATAATTTGCAATCAAGGGAGAACTTTTATAGACTCACATGCCAGAAAAGTCCTTCAGAGACATGCAGGAGATTTATGAAGATGTCTGAGTTGCTCTGGATTAACTGTAGGGTACCACCCACTCTTTATTACAGACCACACTGTCGTGAGCCCACCAGAGCTGTCAAGAGTGAAGGAAGGAAGAAAGACAAGGCCAGGGAGGAACCGTGGCCTGGGAGTCCCGGTTGTGACTCTCCTCTTCATCCCCTGAGTGAAAACCCCCTCTGTGCACCATGACAGGCTCCCCAGGCCCTTCAGGGCTCCTGGGGAAAGCGCTTCAACCCAAAATACCATCTGTGATCTGTTTTCCATTGCAGGAGAAAAAGGTCTGATGTTGGATGTTTAGCTCCATGGGAAAGTACTACTGCAAATTGAATTTTGAAAATTAAATTCAATTTAAAAGGCATTAAAGTCTATTTAAAGAAATCTTCTGGTGAGACCTTTGTTACGTGAGGAATCTCTCTGGAAAGAGGAAAAAGTAACTCCTGATGCATCTTTGTATAAATCTGGATTTGCATAAATAAAACTTTTTTTCTTTTTTCTGTTTCTTTTTTTTTTTTTTTTTTTTTGGTGAGGGACACTGCCGTTGAGCTAACATCTATGCCAATCTCCCTCTATTTTGTATGTGGGACACTGATGCAGTATGGCTTGATGAGCGGTGGGTAGGTCTGTACCAGGGATCCAAACTCGTGAGCCCCAGGCCACTGAAGCAGAGCACAGAAATTCAACCACTATTCCACCAGGCTGGCCCAAATAGAACTTCTTAAAATGAGATGGGGGGATCTCAGTTGCAAAGAAGTGAGGGCCTGTACCTCTTCCAAGAGGCTCTCCCCACTCTTCCCACTGCTCAGAATCCTGGTGGGACCTCTCATCACAGCACGGAGGATGAGCTGTAAGCATGAGCGGGGCCAGACTGTTAGTTGAGTTAAAGGGCTCCAAGCCAAGGGGGAAATGCTTTAAGAAGAGCCACTGTTAAAGGGCTATTGAAGCTATGGCACTGAACCCTATAGAAGATGGCATACTGGGAGTGGCCAACCTCATTGCCACCAGAAAGGGAAGCCAGAAAGCTCACTGATCAAAGCACAGAGACGCATGCTCCTCTTACCTCAGAAATGTGCTCAAGATACTCGCAGATGGTGCAGGTGTGGGCAGCATGAGCTTTGTGGTAAGATAGACCTTGGTGTTTACTAGTTGTATGATCTTGGACAAGTCATTTAATTTCTGAGCCTCAGTTTCTTCATCTGTACAAGGGGATACTATAGTACCTCCCTGTAAGGTTGTTGTGAAAACTGAATGAGCTAACATAAATATTTAAGTCTAGTACATAGGATATAGTAAATGCTCTGTAATGTTAGTTGCTGTTATTATCAATATCACTAATTCAGATGGGAATGAAAAGCCATACGGAATGTTTTCAGGTCATCTGATTGTTCAACCATACCACGTCATCATTTCACACTAAATGATTGCACATTGAGGGGAGTGTGTAATCGGCCTTCTTCTTTACATACCAGAACTCAGTACTCTACGTATGTCAAGGCTATCTATCCTGAACCAATAGCTGGATCTTGACCTCCTTCCCTCCAAGAGAACACACTGGTTTTGGGCTTCATTCTCTCAAAGTCCTTTCTCAACCAAATGGCGACTGGATAAGCTGATTCCACTTATGTCAGCCTTTTCAGGTGATATAATACCGCTCATTTTAGCACTTAAAAACTGATTTTAATTCTAGAATTTCAGTTCCACTCAGCACTCACATTTAAGGTAGCAATGTACCCGAGCAAAGGATTAAGTCTTAATTAGAAGCAGGCTGTAAATATTATATGAGGACCCTGGTGTTTCTGCTCGGTTGAAGTTACACTGCCTTCCAATCACGCATTTTTTATCTTTTGGCATGCATCCGCAGGTGCCCAATAAATGTTACCTTTGGTGATAATAAAACAAAAGCCTCACTTTCAAAAGTGAAATATCCAAAAGACCATTGTCTGCATTCTTGGCAGCAGCCAGAGAGCCAGTTTTCCCAAGTCAGCAGCCTCTGAGGAGGCTGGCCAGGGGCCAATTCCCAGGGTTGGCGCATTCCTGGGGCCTGGCAGGAGGCCACTGGGACCCTGTTTCCTCTTTCGTTCTCTTTATGTAGTGGAAAATCTTTCCCGCTTCGACCTCTCCGAGCCTGTTTTCCTCCATCGAAGTAAAGAGAGGGAGTCACATGGGAAATGATCCCCAGCCCCTTCCCCAAATCTCATCTCCCACTGCTCTGAATTGGCAGAGCTCAAAGCAATTGAAGGCATAAGACAAAGGGGGGCTCTGCAGCCTAGTCTCCAGCCTGATTCTATCAGGGGCACGGGGCCTGGGGCAGAGGACCCAGCAGGACCTGGTGCACAGGGAGTCATTGTCTAGTTGCTTAGAAGACTATGGGCACTCCTGGAAGCCTTTGGAATAAAATGGCCTGTTATAAATAGACATTGGCTGGGCTTCAAGGGAGAGAACAGTAGGCCAAAAGTTCCAGAAAAATATAATGCTCCACATAAGAAGGTCTGGAGTCCAGCTCATTAATAGGGCACTACTGAGCAACTGGACTAGGAAGAAGGAACTCCAGGGTTTGGTCAGATACAACGTGGAGTCAGCACCTGGTGAACATTTCTGGTTGATAATAGTGTAGATATGCCATTCCATTTTTAAACATCATATAGGAAGATATGCAAACCAAACATTTAAGAAAAAACTTTTCTAAATGCCTCCTTCCATCTGCAGACAAAGAAAACTGCCATCTGGAGTTGCCATGTCAGCCAGCTCTACATATTTTCAGCATAGAGGAGACTGTATGCCAAGCACGGTGCTGTATGCTCTATTCAAATCCTTTCACTTCATTCTCCTGACAGCCCGTTGAGTAAGAGATTGCCACCTCTTCATACAGATGAGAACACAGGGGCACAGAGAAGGTAAGTAACACGGCCAGGTTCACACAGGCAAGACAGGACATGACAGGTTGAGATGCAAATCTGTTCAGGCTGATACTCCAGCCAGTCCATGCTCTTTCCGCTGCACTATATGGCATCTGTTCCCACTGTACCCTTCAAAATGAGTGCTCGGCGCACAGTAGGCTGACAGGACAGGTTTCTTCCTGAAGCTGCTCATATTTTTAAGAAGTTGAAGTTCTGCAGGTAGGAGCTGTATCCCCACCCTAACAATATCTTTCATTTGCATAGAATCCTACAGTCTCCAAACACCTTCTTGCTCTTTATTTCACTTGACCGTCATGGCAACCCGCTACTGAGTTCACAGAGATTCAGAGAGTTTAAGAAACTTGCTGAAACCCACATCTGCTAAAGGGTTCACCCCAAATTCAAATCTACAGTAGTGGAGTTCTAATGCAGTGACCAATCTACTAGATTACCCTCCTTGTACCCCGGCCACCACGCACGTACATAGCCCTGCACTAGGCATTTTTATTAGGACCCCTGAAGAGAAGACCATGTCACTGGCCACATGGAACTTGTGTTCTGAAGGTGTCACATCCTATTGTTCTGGTCAAACCAAGTTGATGAGTCCAAGACAATGGACTAGAAAGCAACACGCAGGAATTCATTTCTGATAATATATAAATAATAAGCTAGTCTGACTTAGGAATATTTTCTTCTCATCCCAGAAATGTGAGAAGAAAGGACTGAGGTGGGGTGTGTATATTATTTAGGATAAATGCACTGGATACATTCTGTTGGCTCCTCCACATCCACTCTCCACCCTTCTCTACCCTGCTCTGGGCCCCAGGGTGACATGTGGGTCCCTTTCCCTCTGGCTTCCGTTTGGGCTTGGCAAATGGGAGGTGACAGTAGGGGCCTGGAGAGTGGGAGGGGAGTGTAGCCAGAGGTTTTGTGTCCTGATCCCCTTTCTGCTGGGCTAACACTAGTTGGCTGCATCCCTCCATCTAAGGTGATATTTCCTGCCACATGGCTCTCTCTTTATGGCCACGTGGTTCTGTGGGCCACTTGGTCCCCTTGCCCTTCAGGCCTAGCCATGGTAACAGCTCCCCACTATTTCCTGCCTCAGGGTACTGCACTATTATCTTGAGTTCCCTGCATCCTGCCACCCCTTTGTAAGAGTCCCTTTATTAAACTTTTTTCCATCCTCCATTGTCTGGCTTGAGTGTGCCATGTATTTGTTTCTAGGACCTCTACTGATGAGTAAACAAGTCAATGATATTGTTGATGCAGTCTTTGTAGGCAAAACTATGGGAAGTTATTCCGGTCCTCCTAAGAGGATAAGAAATGCTAACCACCACATTAGACCTGGCTCTCTCTTGCCCTCACTTCCTCCTTGCTACACCTCACCAAACAGGAATTAGGTCAGATATTTAGCCTAGAGACCCACCTGTTGAGCTCCAAACTTGGCCAAGAAGATCTCCAAATAGCTACTACCATCGCCATTTAGCTAGGACTCCACTCGGGGAGGAGGGAGTGCCAGCATTAGCCTAATCTCAGTCGTATCTAGTTGGTGCCCTGAAGGACTTCAGGCTCAGCATTGTACCCATCCACACCAGATTCCTGCCAGCCCTCAAGGCTTCACCATCTCCAGGGATGGCAGGCTACTGAGACAACAGCTCCTCCTCACAAAAGGGCCAACAGCCCCTGAGCCTACTTATCTGCTGGCTCTGACAGATGGATCCCCGAGTTTACCAGACCAAATGATTTTATTTCCCTCAACACATCTATGTGCATGAGAGCAGTCAATGAATTAATTATATTAGGAAACCTACCAAGCTGAAGACAATTGCTTAAAACTAAAAACAAAAAGGTACTGAAAGACAGAAGGCAAGCAAACCTCAGAGGCATCTTCAGATATGGACAATTATGATCCATTAAGTCTAGTTAAGGAACTGAAATTTATGAGGAGGAAACATCTGGAACTGCCTGGAATGTAAAGGAACCAGGAGGAACCACTCTTTGGGCTTGTAGAGAGCAGCCCAGACAAATGGGATTCTGTGTTAGGAGAGAATTGCAAAATTAGTATTGAAAGGGACAGAATTGAGGCAGTGCATCTGGCATTAAGTGAAGCGTTTTAATACAATGGCTCCTGGATTTGCTCTTGAAATATTAATTGAAGTTGGGATGAATATGAGAGCTGTCAGATGAATAGGAAACTGGCAGAAAGATCATAAATACTGGCTAAGCTGAGCCAAGGCAACAGAGCATGGCAACGCAATGGAAAGTAATGAAAATGCTGCCTAATTCACAGCCATGAACCTTGTGGATGCTTAATAAATATTAATTGATAATAATGAACTATAGTACAGGGTGGTAAATTAGTGTGAGACAGTTAGGCTGCTGAAATATAGCTAATATATATACAGCAGGTATAACATACACTGATAAATGAGTGAGAAGGAAGAATATCAAAATGATTTAGCTGTGGATGCATTTTGCTTTGCACCAGGAAGTACAGGTAAGAGAATTTTAATAGACAGGTAGGGAGAGGTGGCCAGAGGGGACAAGGGGAAAGTTAAGACAATAATTCAGGATTACAACAGAGCTTTCTTAAGGTCTTGGCAATTCCTCTATTATAAGCCAGGCACCTTGAAATCATACTCTATTCTTTCAAGACACCATGGTTTTCTCAATAAATTTCTGTTCCAGGGAACTCAGAGACACTGTAGATTAAATCTGGACCAATTTCTTAGAAGGGGACATGAAAGCTCTTCTCCTAGGGGAACCCCTCCCTGATCAATACAGCTAGAAGATCAACCCGCTCCTTCTAAATCCCATCACTCTTGTTGTTTGCACCACAATCCACCCCCTGGCATTACTGTGACTGTGCATATGTGACTAGATTGTTTCAAGCTTTGTAAAGCAGAAATCATGCTTTGAATTTCTTAGCATTCACTTAGCTCTTCACTCTTAGCACTTCACAGTGCTTCAAACCTAGTAGTTGCTCAATTCCTGTGCTGACCAATTAGAAACTCTAGAAATGAAAGCAGGCACCTATCAGAGAGAACATCCAGCTGCCTATTGGGTTTGAGGACCAGGTTCTAAGGAGATTGATGAAAGCTCCACCTCTTGTTATGGACAAAGCACTAGGGAGTCTGCCACAGGAACAATCTTAGGCTGCCAGAGGATGATGCAGAAAACTCAGTTGCCATGGAAACTTGTATGATCTGATGATTCCCATTATCGAAAGATGGTGAGACACCAGGAGAATGACAAGCAGATCTCTGAGCCCTAAGAAAACAGAACATGCCAAGCAAACATCTCTGCTCATTTGTACTGATTTCTGCTATAGAAGCAGTATCATTTCATCATCCGTTGATAACAGCACTTGCAAAGGGCTTTCAAAATGTTTCCAGTTCCTGTCTTGATTTAGTGATCTCTAAGACTCCAAAGATGCACAGAGCTATGAGGCAGACAGACAGCACTTGCAGCAGCAGCCTAGTATAAGCGATGAAGCCAGGTGCTGCTGAGATCCTGCTCTGTGACCTGGGCAAGGTAAGCCATCTGTGTGCATGTGCTGTGAGCCAGGCTTGCTAGACTGATGGCAGGTGAAGTCACTTAACCATTCTTGGGTCACAGATACCTTTGAGAATCTGACATACCTATGGACCTGCTCCCCAGAAAAATGCACATATGCATATACACATAAAATCTAATACAATATATTTCAGAGAACTCAAAACCCCTGAAGGCTTATAATAAATTTGCCCTATCAAGCACTTGGGATTCAGGAGGGTCCAGATCTCATGTTAAGAATCTCTGATGCAAAACAAAAAACTTTACACATATAATAGAGTGACCCTTGGGTAAAAGTGAAAAGCAGGGTATTATCTGCCCTCTCCAACCTTCCCAACCAGCCCTCAGGGAGTTCCTTCCCCAGGCAGTTCCTCCTTGCCCCATATCCAAGATCGCCTGCTACTGTGTACTTAGCTCAGGAACAGCTCCTCACTGGTAAGTTCAGTCACTCGTTTATTCATTTTACTACGCATTTTCTCTGTGTCAGACTTTAGGGAAACACGTGTGAACATGCCGGGACTCATGTCCTCAAGGAGCTTAGCGTTCAGGTCAGTCAGGGCTGATATTTCTCCCCGGGAGACACTTAGCCATGTCTGGAGACAGTTTTGGTTGCCACAACTTTGGCCTCTAGTAGGTAGAGGCCAGGAATGATGCTAAATATCCCACGACATACAGGACAGCCCCCCACAACAAAGAAATACAGGGTCCCAAACATCAATGCTGCCTAGGCTGCTCCAGGGCAGACAGGTATGTGACAAAGTGGTAAGTGTAGTGATAAAGACCAGAAGTGAGCACGATGGTGGCTCAGGAAAGGGCATTTCAATAAGAAATCTGGAAGATATGGTGATGATGACAGTCTGCCTTATTTTCAATGATGAGAGGAAGGAAAAGAGGGAAGTGAAGTCATTCAGGGGAGCCATCACCCTCATGAAGGCCAACACTTCTTAGAGGAAGGAGCACCAACTCCAGGTGTGGGTAAATAAATGGCACTTTGCAGGGAATCTTCTCTTGGGAAATGCTGTTGGCTCCCTACCCACCTCCATCAGTCAGTGGCCCAGCTAGAAGAACATGCAGCCATTTGGTAGAATCACCACTCAAGGGACAAACCCCGTTGCATACTGGGAGACAGCTATACGTTAGATGTGCCCCAGCATCCACCAGTTCCTCCACGCTCTCTTTCCATTCTAGTCAATAATTCCACCTTGTACGTGCACACACCACCACCAGTCCTCTAGTGTGTAAATACACAGAATTACAGACATATGATATTATACATCTGCGATCATAAACTTTAATCTCTACAAAAGTGGGTTCAAAGACCCGATTAATTAGAAAAAGCACAAGACTAGGAAGTAGGCCTACACCAATTTTCAACACGTGCATTCTTTATTTCTTATAACCTTCTAGCTCCTACCTGTGCTCCTTTGACAGTTCAAGCCTGGCCTCTCTCATCAGGAGGCAGAGATACAGAAGATGTGCTAAAACACATGTAAACCTCCAGCCCTATTGAGGCCAGGGCTCTCTGAGTTCGGGAAGCCCCACGCGAGGAGCTCCCCGTCCCTGGCATAAAGAAGGTTTCTGCTTCAGAGCTGCCAGCTGTGCAGTGGCAGTGTAGTCTGGAGGTAGCCAGAACTGAGTTGAACTCACCAGTTCTATAGCCTTGAGGAAGTTGGTTAACTTGATAAGCTTCAGATTTCTCATTTGTGTAATAGCGATAATTAGCGTTCCTACCTCAAAGGGTTGTCATTAAATGACAGTTTCCATCTAAGGCATTGAGCAGAGTGCCTGGCACATAGTAAGCCTCAATAAATTTCAGCTTTGATTACCAAGGAAAGGAAGCCTTCCTGGTCTAGGCTCTGCATGATTTTCTGCCTGAACAGGCTGAGCTGTCTGCTAAAGTAGCTTCAGTGTTAGACTCTGTCAGCCCCACTGCTGAGATATGCTGTGCCCACAGCTGGCATGTATCGTACTTCTGCTCGTCTGTCCTGCCCTCCATTCATACCCTGTCCTCAGCAGTGGTGTTGCTCAAGTCTCCAACCTCCTTCCCACCACTGTTCTTGTTGGGTTCTGATCACTTCCTGCTCGTCTGGAGCCCCTTGTAGCCCTTAGCAACCAGGTATTATGGGCTGTACCTACCTGGCCACGCCTCCCCTGTCTCCTTCCAGCCCATCTGCCCCAAATCTATCCATAGTCCCCCCCGATCTGTGCTGCTGAGTTGGATAGGGCATTTCTCCAGCATTTTCTTGACTTGCCATGATGGCTCTGCTAGGCTGGTGAGCAGATTCACTGGGTAAATATTCATTTAAGGGTCTGACACTTCTCTAACTCCACCACTGCCCGCTTTCAAGGGGGAACAGGCAAAGATTCAGCACACCGGCTTGGAAGATTGCTGACACAGGCCAAAGCTGCTCTGTTTTCCACCTGTCACTTTTTCCTAAAAAGCACCTTGGCTGGATCCTCAGACATAATCACACTTTGCAACATCTGGTTCCGGTACATGGTCTATGTTCTTCTCAGAACACCTAGGAGACAGCTGAGATAACAGCCCCATAAAGAGGATGAAGCAGTTGGAGGAATAAAAAGCTCCCTCTTGTCCTTTGACCCTCCTCCACTTGATGCTCACTTGGGAAATCTCAAACAATCTTGATATCAGAGAACAAAGGTCAGGCTTCCCAGAGGACAACTTGGCCTTTGCCCAGTGGTCAGAGGCACTGTAAACCGAACTTTATGCTTCCATTCGCAGAAGGGGTCAAGGGTAGCTGAGATTCGAGTAGCTAGAAACCTTCTCTAGCAACAGGGTAGTTTGTGCTCTGAACAGCATCGCTATGGTGAAAGGTGCTCTAACTGTAGCACCAAGAGAGTCAAGAAAGTACGGTCAGGCCTGAGGCACTATAAAATGCAGATTTTTCTTAGTATTCACGATCCACTGGATACACGGAGCAACACTAACCATGCCCCTATTTTGTATTTAGAAAATTCTCAGCAAGTTTTGAGCTTTCTAAAATATTCCCCTTTGCTCACTTTCTTGCCACTTAGTACATGCATCTTTGCTTAACAGCCTACGCCTCCTCCTTTGCCTGCCCCAGGATATTGTCTATCCTCAAGGTAATAGTGACTCACTACTCAGAGAGTTAGCACCCAGGAAAAAGGACCTCAGACTTTCAAGTTTCCCATTTCTCGAATGCATGTAGATGCCCTTCAGAATCCAGCCTGCTACCTGTCTTTGTAAATAAAGTTTTATTGGAACATAAGCCATGTCCATTTATTCCTGTGTTGTCTGTGGCTGCTTTCCTGCTACAATAGAAGAGCAGAGAAGTTGCGACTGCTCTTCTGGCCCAAAAAGCCTAAAATATTTACTCTCTTGCCTTTTACAGAGTTTGCTGACTCCTGCTTTACTTTACTTTACTTCCAGTAACTAAACAGGAGGGAAATAACTGAAGGTAAAACAGCAGAGATTTAGATTAGTCAGGGTTTTGTTTCTCTGTATGTATATATGGAGGTATGTGTGTGTGTATATAAGTATGTCGGGGGGTACATATATTTCTATATACACACATGGAGATTTATTCTAAGCGATTGGCTCGTGTGATTATGTAGGCTAATAAGTCCCATGATCTGCTGTCTGTGAGCTGGAAGCTGGTGGTGTAGGTCCAGTCTAAACCCCAAGGCCTGAGAACAGGAGAGTCAGTGGTGTAAGACCCAGTCTGAATCCAAAGGCCCAAGAACCAGGAGTACCAATGTCTGAGGACGGAAGAAGATGGATGTGCCAGCTTGTGTAGAAAGCAAGTCCAACCATCCTCTGCCTTTTTGTTCTATTCAGGTCCTCAACAGATCAGATGACGCCCACCCTCATTGGTGAGGGCAATCCTCTTTATGCAGTCTACCAATGCAAATGGTAATCTCTTTTGGAAACACTCTCACAGGCATACCTAGAAATAATGTTTTGCCAGCTCTCTGGGCATCTCTTAGCCCATTCAAGCTGACATGTAAAATTAACCATCATTATATGATATAAGGAAGATGTTTCCCTTGGAAAAGATAATTCAGCAATGAAATGGGTTCTCACCAGAAGTAGAGGACAAAATCCTTAGGTTTCCCCTTTCTTGTCTTCTATCCTAATCCTCACTTCCCAAATTCTCTCCATTGTGTCAAAGCACAGTTCTAACTACAGCTTCTCCATAGTGCCTCCTTACATCCTCCCACAATGATCTCAACTCCTATCACCATCAGTGTCACACTGTTTACCTCCACCATGTTATATTATTTTTCCTGCTTATTAGGTCAGCTTCCCCAAATAAACTACAAATACTTTGAGGAGGAGTATTTCCGTGTATCAGTCAGAGGACCTTGCAGAAAAGAGCTGGCATACTCAAACCATCTAATTGAGGAGTTTGGTAAAGGAACTATTCAATAAAGTGTGGGCCAACCTAAAGCAAACCGACATGAGATGGTCTGGCAAATCCAGGAGTCATTACAACGAAGAAGGGACACGGGGAGAGAGAAAGTGACAGAACACAGAGAGGGCTATGCTTATAACTGTAGCTAGAGTTATGGAGAGGGTTGCCCAACAAAATCTGTGTCCATAGGCAGAATAGCCCAGTCACTGTGTTCCACCACCAGGCAGGGAGAGAGAGGGAAAACAATTACCCTGACCTTTCTCTCCTCCCAACCTCTGACTGATCCCTGCTATGTCCCCCCATTGTCCAAACCCAATTAGATACCAGAAGACCAGAAATCCTTTTGACAAGCTCCACGTGGCACATCCTCCAGGGGTGCACAGCCAAGCAGAGAAGGATGGAATGGATCTGGAGGGGAAAATGACAACTACCCAGCACATCCCATAGCTACTAAAATGTCTTAAATATAAAGTAGGTTTTCAGTGATGCTTGTTGACTTAGTTAACACGTGCCTGTGGAAGCTTAATTATTCTAATGAATTGGATGCAAACCATCAAGAGGCTGAAGGATAAATTGAAGGCCTTTCCTGCTCCTATCAAATCTGTACTGCTATCAGAGCTGAGGATCTAGTATGGCCAGGTTTTGTCTTCCCTTCAGTGGGGGAGAAAGGACTGGAGGTACCACGAAGGAATTCATCATTTATAAGAGAAGCTGTTACTCCCATCCGTGCTTAAAAGCAAAAAGTAATTTTTCCCCAAATTAAAAAAGAATGTTTGCTATTGAAATATGAGCTGATGAAAAAGATAATTCACTCCCTAGCCTTCTCATCAGCTAAATGCTATCACAGCTACAAGTGTCAAATAGCAATACACGCAGCCTGGGAATGATTCTTGCAAATGAAAAGGCACAGTGTGAAATGCTGACTTTTTCTGATCAAAAAGCATCCTGGGGTGGATTGAACAGCTTTAGGTCAAGAAGAGGCCTTGATTTCTGGGGTGATTTTTATTGTTATCAGAGAGAAGACTGTACTTGCTGTGAATATGCGGCTACCCAGCACACTGCCACTGGTGGAGGCAAACTTGTACTCACTTGTCTTGCTCTTGGGGTCTTCACCCCCCATACTGAAACATATTTTTCATTTCACTTTCCTTTACCTGTCACTTTCTTCTTAAAAAGAGTGATTTATCAAATAAAACATCAGCAGCATCAAAGACTACTTCAGCATTACCAGGGTGCACACACATGCATACTTACACACACATACACACACTGAAATCTTCCCCTGTGTCATGTCCTGAAAGCAAAATTGTGACTAAGGACCACAAATTTGCATCTCCCAATTGAAGCATTTTTCAGTATCTGGACCGTGAGTTTCTTTATTCTGTGGTTCCTCCAGCCTAAACATTTAAAAGCTGTTGCAAGGGAGCTATAATTTCTGCTCAACACTTCATGATTTGATTATCTAAAATAAAAAGTGTAATGAAGTTAATAGTACCTTATTCTTGCACTACATTATGAGGAATATTTTCCTGCAGAATCTGAAAGTGGAAATTACCTCTGGGCCTCCTAACTCTCAAAAATATGGGTCATGATGATTACTGCAGCTGAATTTCAAGACTTAAGAATTCAATATGTTTCTCTTTCCTCTCTGCAGTTTTCCAAAAGGACATATGCTCTTCCTGGGATGTTATATAGTGAAAGATAAAGAACTGAAGTGGCAGGGAGGAAACCTTGATTCTACTCTTGATTGTATGCTAGTTGTGTGACCTCAGGAAAAGCATTTAACCTCGCTGAGTATTAACTCTTCTTTCACAAAGTGACTGTATAACTCATTCCCAATTTAGCATTCAATGATGCAAAAAATAACATAACATAAATAAAATAAAGTAAAATAAGATAAACATGCCTTGGGAATGTGTAATATGATGCCAAGTGATTTTGGCATTTTTTGTTTTTTGTTTAATTTCCCAGTAACCTTTATCTAGAATTATCTCTATACATTTCTTGCCTAGTTATTTGTGTGGCTTCAGCATGGAACCAGTTACAAAGACAATATAGAAAGTTCCATATAGGGCCATGTCTTGGGTTCACATCCTTTATAGGCCAGTCAGCTTTGATGTCACCCTATCTACCTCTCTTACCGACAGTCACAATAGAATTCACCCAATGGGTTTTCAATGGTTCCCACTCTCAAAGAACCAATTCAAAAAGAATACTCTTGCTGTCATTGTCCCAGCTATAGTGTCCTATATGAAGAAAGAATGTAACACTAAAACAGAGGGTAAAATTATAGTCACATGGCCTAAGTTGTATAACGTTGAATAGCATTTAGGCACCTCCATACACCGGGCCACATAGTCATAATAGAGCACGTTATTTTTCCAGGATTTTCCCAATCTGGGCACACAGATGTAACACTTAATCTGCCTCTAGGAAACAAGAAAGATATTTCACTAGTGTAAAAACTCTCCTAAGCATCATTTAGGGAGATTTAACAGGATTAAGTTTCTCAGTTGGCGCCAAGCAACAAGTTCTCATTTTCACAGCATTCTTTTATTCCATAAGTCAAGAAACAGATTTGCGGCCCCCACAAGACTCACAGAAGGACCATATGCCAATGGGAACACAAGCTTGCTTTCGGGATTTCAACTAGCACTGGTAATATGACAGGCTTTGATTTATGCTCACAGTCAAGTCTGTCCTTATTCAAAATTTAAATGTGGGCAAAGATTTCACTGAGACTCTTTCCTCTTTGATTTTCAGGTACCCAGTGTCCTCATGGGAATCCACTTCCCCCGCCCCTGCAAGCCCCAACCCAGCCCTGCATTCCAGTGCTCTATGCTCTGCATCCTTTTGTTTACCAATTCCCTCAACAAAATTCTGCTTATCTGGTTGACATTTAGGAATGATCCAAGACCTTTTATTAATGAATGCTACTGTGAAGTATTGAAAGACGATAGCTTAGCATTGCTTGCTTTTATAGGGTCTTTGCATCTTCTCTGGAACCTAAGGCAGAATTTGGGGCTTTAGGGACCAACCAGCAAGGATGATATTTTTGAGTTAAGAGAACCTTTCCTATGCCACTCACATCATACTATGTGGGCATCTCTGTCCCTTGCCTAGGCATAACCCAAACCCTGTTGGCAGATTAATATGTAAGAAGTGTATTCTTCGCAAAGGAGAGGCTAAGAATTTATATCTTTACCCCAAGTTTCTCCAGAAGTTGCAA
The DNA here is from genome assembly GCF_021613505.1 of Equus quagga. Classification (NCBI taxonomy): domain Eukaryota; kingdom Metazoa; phylum Chordata; class Mammalia; order Perissodactyla; family Equidae; genus Equus; species Equus quagga. Next base: position 78,084,559 of record NC_060270.1, read on the forward strand.
AGGGAATAGACATATAAACATACACACACATACACACAGACAAACACACACTAATTTCACCACATTCTACCTGGAGAGAGAAAGACCTAAGAGATGAGAAGAAGTCATCACATCCTCTGGGAGGAGAACTTAAAATACTATAAACATTCTTAGCCTCAGAAGATATGCTGGCTAGTGCACAGCTCACACAGACACAGAAGTTGACTCCAATAACAAGAGAAGACCTGCACACAAAAGTTTCAAGCAATCCTTTTCTCATTTCCCAGAAACTCACATCTATAACAGTTGGGGATGCCAAGCCTCAGCAGTTATGGGATGAGCAGTTTATACACAGACAGAGCAAGACCTATAGCAGCAGAGTTGGAAAAACGCAAGTTATAAATCAATTCAACAAATATTCTATTGAATGCCTACTTTCACCCAGTCTCCAGGCCAGGTGCTTGGAGTATAAGAATGAATAAAGCACATCCCTATACAACATACAAAAGAAGGAACTAGGCTAAATTTCTATCTTAGTAGATGAGCAAGAGAGAAAGGAGTGACTTGCTTAATTTGATTTCTTGCTTTGTTCATATGCATTATGGAAGAGAAGAGTTGACCTGCACATCTTAGTTCAGAGGCTGTGAAAGAGTGGCCAACCTTCAGAAATCAGTGGCTTAGTCTACTTCCGTGGACAAACAGATTCTCATACATGAAAGCAAACCCAACCAAGTTGTTAAAAATGATGCTCACCAGAATTAAAACTTTTAGAAAGAAAGTTTATGGACAAGTGAACTAATTTACATACCTAAGAAGATCTCAGAGACTTCCTTCATTTTCAATATTTGAAGCTCTATTGAATTCTTGTTCAACTTATCCCCAAAGTTAAGATAAATGGGTGATGGAACAACTATATATAGGCTTGGCATTTGGCATCAGCTGTACAGTAGTGTTTTTGTGTAGGTTAAGGTCTACTTCGGCTGGAATTAATGTAATTATATATAATGTTGACAGATTATGACATTTGCCTATTAAGACACTATACAAACATTCCAATAATTTGCTGGCTTTTGACTTTGTAAAAAATAAATTAAACAAAATCCCAGGGGATATTGCTAATGGGGTAACTGGAATAGAGGTTTCAAAAGCACAGGGTTCAGGAAATAACAGTCAAAGAATAATGCATCTTAAGCCAAAACATATAGAGTGGTAAATGAATATTTAGTACTTACCACAAGACTGCTGTCTAGAGACAGCCGTTTTCCAAAGTCCCTTTTCTCAAGCTGTCTCTTTCCCTCCATGGGTGAAGTTATTTATTTTCCTTTGTGATTTATAAGAATTCCCCTTCTGTTTCCAGGGTCACTGCAAAAAGTGAACATGTGTTTTACTATCCAAGTGAACAGTGTTTAGGCCTTGTTTATAACTTTCTAACCAAGAACAAGTGTTGAAGCCAAAAACTCTCAGACCCAAATAATAAGGATAGAACTGGGCCCTCTCAATTCAAAAGACCTCTCTGGGTTGCAAATGTCAGAGTCATCTTTCTGGAGGCCCCTGTGTTTTTATAGGTTTTGCTAATGGCGTTGGGGAATGGGTTTGCAGGTCGAATCAGCAGACTGTGGAAAAAAGCAAACAGTCCGTTTCATGCCACACTTGCTTCACGCCCATCCCCTCTCTATCAGCCAGAATCATTCTGTTACTGTGCACATAGATGCTGTCTGCAAATTCCATGAGATCAAACTGACAAAACCACATGCCATAACCAAGAATTATTGAGCCCAAGGCCCAACGAGAAGAAACTGAAACATGAACATTACTGTCAATATTTAATTTCAAAATATTTAACTTAAACATATTTGAGGAACAGTCTAAGATACATTCCCTTTGGGACAAGTTGATTCAGAATGAGTGGTGGATGACATCATTACCGTCAATGAGTATTTGAATATTCACTGCATTTCACCATATCAGATACAGTTAATCCCTGCACTCCACTGAGCTTGCTCGTTCTAGAATGATTAAGCATTCTGGTTAGTAAGGATGTATCATTTCTATTAAGCTCTAGCTTCCAGTTTTCACCAAGATGTGAAAGGCTGGAAATAAAAAAATAGGCTTGAGCCCAGGCTTTCCTACCAATTAGCCAAGTGACCTTGGACAAGTCATTTAGCCTCTCTGAAACCCATCTTTCTCAAATGCAAAACCAGCTAACAATGACGACCAAATGATGTATGGAAAAATGGCTTAAAGGCAATAAATTATAACTTACGTGCAAGTTACAGTTATGTACAGATTATATTAAAAACAAGTTAACCTTAAATAGTAGTTGACATAATTTAACATCTTTGATGATTCAAAAGGCACTTTGAGGCAAAGAAATTGCTCAAAATCTGCACAAACACAAGGCCATTGTACTGCTGATATAGAATAACTGAGCTTCATAAAATGCTATCCCAATCAGTTATTAATAAAATCGAAAAGAAATATTTTTCATGACTCTCTCAATTGCTCCAAGTCTAACAAGGATGCAATAGACTCGGCTCCACAATCTGCACCATGTGGCCTCTTTCTCTTAGTTTCCTCTGCAAGGAAGAGGCTGGAGACAGCTGTGCCTCAGACAGGGTAAGGCGAAATTACAGTCAATCCTAGGGACCTGATGGACTCCTTTCCAGCCATAGGCTGCCTCCTCCATCTTAGTCATTCCATCTCTCACCTTCAGGAACACTAATTGTAATTCATTACTGGTCCACTCAGAAACTCCTAGGAGTCTATTCTGAATTCAGGATAAAATCCAAATTTTTCATCATCATGTTCAAGATCTACTTCCTGCCAACTAGCCTTTTACAATCCCCAAACACACTAAGTGCATTCCTGAGACCACATTTTTGATCATACCTCTCACCTCCATCTGGTCTAACTCTCCCCTTGCTCCAGTGCCTGGCTCAGGCCCCATCTCCTTCACAAGACCTTCCTAGTCACTCCATTTGGCAACGATTTCTTTCTCGTCCAAGTTACATAGAAGTCCCTGGGGACTTAACTTATTAATCACCATCATCACCTAGGACAGTTCTTTAAATGTAGTAAGCTCTTCATATTTGCTTGTTGGTAGGGCCTAGTAGTTAAAAACAAACTCCTGGCAGCATTTTTCAGAACAAATTTAGTTCTATACCACTACTATAGGCAAAACTATTAGTCAATTGAAATTTTCTTGGGGGTTCTGTCTTTCCTACTTTCAGCTGTTCCCACCCACTTTGCAGCCTCTCCTCATCCTAGTGACTGTGCCCTGGTAGCTCAGAATACTCTCTGTAACGATGAATCCAGCTAGAGAGATTACTCAGGCCCTGGGATTTCCCGTTCCATCAAAAACATGCTCTCCTAAGTCTTATTCCAAAGAACCTTGGGGTTGGATAGATCACAGGAGATAATTCTTTAGCATTTAGCATGTATTTATTGAGTGCCCAATGTACGGAGGACCCAGTACTTAGATGTTGGTGACACACCCATGTACAAGAGAGACCATGTCCCTGCCTTCATGGAACTTACATCTCGTGAGAGGATGTAGAAAATAAATAAACAAAGAAATAACTCCAAACCATGATAGGCACCTGCTATGAAGGAAATAACCCCAGGTAGGTGGTAGAGTGTCAAGTACGTAGAAGGTGAGAAAATTTTAGATAGAATGGTAAGGATAGGTGCCAGCCATGTAAAAATATGGGTAAAGAGCATTCCAGTTAGAGAGACCAGTCTTTCCACTGGGAAGGAGGTGGGAAAGAAGTCTATGTGCCCTGGAAAGCAAACTAGGAAGAGACTGTATGAGAAAAGTTCAGAGATGTGAGCAACAATCAGATCATACAGGGTCTTGTAGAGCAAGGTAACTTGCTTGTTCTAAACACCATGGTTAATCTTAGGGTTTGATTCTCTACTTTACTCCTTACCAGCTTATATTGTTAAATAAATTGTTTAACCTATTTAAGCTTCAGTTAATTCATCTATAAAATAGGATTGATAATAGGACCTTCTTCATAGTAGGGTGGTTGTGATGATTAATGAGATGACCCATTTAAAGAGTTTTCACTAGTGCCTGGCGCATAGTAGGTAAGCTTTAAATATTAGATACATTGATTATCCCTTCTGGTAAATATGATTAAACTCATTAAGCAACAACTCTAGTGACTGGATTTTATGCTCCGTAATAGGCTGATGAGGCTATCATTTGGGAAACAAGGATCGTTTTGACAGTTTGCAAATAGCTTAGCCTGCTATATGGAAGGCTGGGTGAACAGCTTAACCTGGTCCTTTCTTTTCATACATTATGGTGCCAATTATATAGGCAGAACATTTAGCCAATGATACAGCACAGGTATTGACCAATCAGAAGGGCACAGTCAATGGCAACAAGCACTAGAGCTGTAGCAATGTGTCCTGGCCAATAATCAGCCTGAGGGTATGTTCTATCCCCATGCCAAGAACTTGAAAATTTGCAAATTAAACCATAAAATGACCATGGAAAGGATCAAAGTAAAGTTATCCAGAAGGATCAAAGCAAGGCCATCCAACAGAAACAAAATGGCAACCAGGATGTGTCAACAGGAAAAGGAGAGCGGTCCACAAAGGAAAAGTCAGGGAGGCTAATACACTTCACCTCCAGCAGCCAGGGAAAGAGAGTGCCCACATTTACATATACCCAGCAAGGACTGCAGGTCTGGAGGGGAAATGAGTATGTCAGATCCCAAAGACACTTTGGTATTACACTGGCCATTTGTCCATCCAACAAACTCCTTTGCTCAGAGACCACCGTCATAAAGCAACCTTCTAATTTTATTTGACTCCCAAGTAGTTTTACTTACAGAAGAAGAATGTGCTGACCAGAAAATATAAGTAGGCAATCTTTTGGAAAGTTACATTTTTAGTACCAATTTGCAATTTGGCATCTGACTCTTTATATTCATCATTTATGTATTTGCTTAGTATATTAGTCAGCTTGTGCTGCCATGACAGAATACCACAGACTGGGTGGCTTAAACAATAAGAATTTATTTTCTCATAGTTCTGGAGGCTGGAAGTTCCAGATCAAGGTGCCGGCAGGGTTGGTTTCTGGTGAGACATCTCTCCTTAGCTTACACTTGGCCACCTTCTCTCTGCGTCCTCACATGGCCTTTTCCTCTGCAAGCATGCTTCTGGTGTCTCTTCCTTTTCTTATAAGGACACCAGTCCTATTGAATGAGGCCTCTACTCTTATGACTTCACTTAACCTTAACTACCCCCTAAGAGGCCCTATCTCCAAATATAGTCACATTGGGGGTTAGAGCTTCAATATATGAATTTGGGTGAGGGGATACATTTCAGTCCCTAAGAGTTAGTTTCAGTCAGATTTCAAAGTCTGATCACATCTCAATGTACTAATAAAGTTTCTGAGACTACAAAACAGAGAAAACTCTGGGAGACAGTGGCTACTCCCAGACCCTATCCCTCTCTGCTGCTTATTTGACTGTTGGATTTCACCACCTCCACCACCCACCCACCCACCCACCCACTCACCTACTCACTCCCACCTTGCTCTGCTATTCTCTTCTCTGTACTGCAGGTCTAGAGGTGCAAACTACCTTATCAAGACCTCTTGGTCAGTTGGTCAAGTTGGATTCTGCCAGTAGGAGGGAGTAAAAGGAGGTGAGAAGGCAACAGGCAGGGAAAAGCTGTCCTGCTTCCAGCTCTAGCTGAGCAGCATCCACAGCAGGTCACTATAGGCTCTGTAACTTCCATGATTCCTCCAACAGCTCAGCATAAGAAAGGGCAGGAGCAGGGTCCCAGTCTTTGAGTACCACCACCTTACCCCTTTTGCTCCTGCAGCCCTTCCAACAGCTTCATAATCACTTCCTTGCATTCAATCCCTCTCTGCTTGAAATATCTACAGTAGTTTCTCTTTTCTAGGCTTGACAATGATTGATGTGTAGCCCATAGAGATACCTTTGGACAGGTAGCCAGCCTTCCTTGGGCAACTCCTGGCTTCCTTCTTATGAGCCTTCTGAAATAATAGCATGGAATTAAATGTGTTACTACACACTAAGCTCCTGGAGAGCAGAGACAGGATTTTATGTTCTATGTCCTCCTATGATGTGTAGGAACAAGGCAGACACTCAATGAACATTTGTTGTTTGCATGAATAAATGAATGAATGGACGTTTACAGCTGTCTTCATGAGCACGTAAAGAGCAGGGCAGCAATATAACATTGCTAAAGCAAAGAAATGATTTACACATTTCTAACACTGAAATTATTTTTTTAGCCAAACACACAGACATACCCAAACCTCAAAGAAAACATTTTATCATGATTTTAAAACTATTATCAACCTAAAAATTACTGCTTAGGCCTTGCCTGTACTTACAAAGGACCATAACCCAGTCATGTTCATGTCTTTCTATGTCTTCTCACAACTCTAGTTATAAAGAACACAAATCTGCCTCCAAGTGATGGGTTGGAAGTCTCTCCCCCTCTGCATGGGAGGAAAATAGTCGGAAGTTGAAGGAAGACAGGATATTAAGCATCTTTTTATTGACTGATGGTCACTGATACTGATCTCCTCTCCCCTGTCACATACACTCTCTCTAGCTGATGAAAATACTATTTCTTGGTATCTGTAGAAATCTGAGTTGACCGTAATAAAATGTTTAATTTTCCTCACAGATAGTATGGCCTTTCAGTGCCAGACAGACCCTTTGATATTCTTAAAGATGTCAGTAATTTCTTTTTTCTGCTAGCCTTTGTTAACAGACTGTATAATTTTCAAGGGACAATAACCAAACAAGAACATTAAATAACAACCTCAAATGTATATTTCCTCACACGTACATAGTCACACACACACAGGCACACACACACACACACATACACACACTCACTCATTCTCACACACATTCTAAGAATATTTCTCCATGTCAATCTCTACCCCTCTGATCCCTCCACTCCCCAGCCCTGATCTGAAAGATTAATGGTAGTGCCAGGAGAAACTGAGAAAAACGCTGGAGCCAACAGGCATTGGAAGATGCTGCGCCCAGCCCACTTTGCCATGTAAATTTGAGCATGTTCCCTAACTTCTGTGAGTTTACATTTCCTAATCTGCCTTCCCCATCAGGTTATTGTGAGGTTCAATTTGATAATGTATGAAAAAGCCTTCCCAAATCTAGATTCAAAATATTTTTCAGTCAGCTTCAGTAAGCAACGAACAATGCAAAATACGATTGTTGGCAGTCTCATAAACATCCAGAGAACAGAGACTGTGTCAGAATCATTGGTGTATCCCCTGAGTACCCAGCACTCTGGCTCTGCCCTGGTGTCAATCCTACAAAGAATAACTGCAGAACTGAACACACCAAAGAAATCCAAAGGGCAGTGAGTTTCCTGTCCCCGACAAGGGAGCTCAGTGGACCTGTACCCTGACTGTGCCTTAGAATCACATGGGGAGCTTGTACAATGCGCCAACACCCAGGCCCCATCCCAGACCCCTGGAACCTCTAGGGCCATGGCCTTGGGCACCAGAGTGTGGTAACAGCAGCCAGGGTTGGCAACCGCTGGTTAGAGCAGTGGTTCTCAAACTTTGCTGTACACTAGAGTCACCTGGGGAGGCCCATTCCCAGGCCAGATAAATCAGAATGGCCAGGGGTGGGACCCAGTGATTTTTATTTTAAGATCCTTGAATGACTCCAACATGCAGCCAACTGAGGACCAGTTTGAGAGGGTGAAGGTGTGCCCCCTTTCTCAATCTCCTCCCCTTTCTCAAGGGCTGAGGGACATGCAGTTGTTGGCAGCAGCAACTGCCTGTCATTGGCCACTGCAACTAGCAATTCTTAATCTGCAAACTCTGACCCCAAAGAAGAGAAATGTTGGATACAAACAATTGGATCAGCACCTTCCTCCCTCCCCCAACTCTCTCCAGCTCACTCATAGTCCTGCTTAAACTGGTCTTTTGCTTTGTGCCAAAAATAATGTTGACTAAAGATAGAAGTTCAAATGTAGATTCCAAATTATTGCACCAGTATTTTAGAAAGAGTGAGGCCATCACTTAAAGAATGAGGAAAAGAACTTCCAACAGCATGGACAATGGCGGCAGAGAATCCTGACTCAAACCCGCTCCCTCCTTTCTCCCCACTCTTCTCCAGGAGCACCTTGCTCTCACTTCAAAGCACCAATAGCAGGAGGGGAAAAGAGGAAATTATGAACCCGTAAGATTTGCTTGTAACTACCAAACAGAATGTTTGAAACTCCTGTCAGCTTTGCATTGAAATCTTTTCATCGCAATCTTTTCAATCTACATAAAGGAAAGCAGTTGACTTTTCTTATACTTTAAACACAGAAAAATAGCGTTTTCCTTTTGGAAGCTATATTGGCTTAATAACTTTCTGCTATTGATACATCCATTCCTGAAGTATATGGGTAACTGAAAAGAAAACTACTGTCTCCATTCTGGACATGAGTACAACCCCCCCCAAATTATGTGATTTTCAACCATAAAACATCTATTCAAATCCCAGCAGCACCCTGAAACTGATTTAGAAGAAATCTGAATGCGAACAGATTTCCCAAATGTGGTGTCCATCCTTGCCAGCTAATTTAGCGGCTGGAAACAGTCTACGAGGGATGTGACAACGATTTTTTTCTTTGAAGTGGATGAAAATTTTGTATGATGATGAAAATTGGTTTTAAAAAATGGTTTCATGAGCTCATGTTTATTAAACTTCTGACCCTAGAACCTATTCAGTAGCTTACAGTTGGTGATTTGAATGCTGGACAGACCCATAAGTGTCACTGTCCCCTGGCTCCCTCCTCAGATAAATGACATGGGGAGCAAGGGAGCTGCATCAAAGTCTGGGTGTGGACATCTTGGCTGTTGTTCAAAGTGCATCTTTGGTAAACTGGAATAGTTAAAGAATTGACATTAATTTGAACTCAGTTGCTCAGGAATGGAGGGCAGGGAAAGCTCTTGAAAGCTCAAAACATCCCCAAATCAGTAATTTACAACCTTATTATTTAAATCTTTCAAAAAATTGAGATATAACTCACATACCATAAAATGTACTCTTTCAGTGTAAAATGCAGCATCAACCCTTCCTATGACCCAGTACTTATTTGCCACAGAAACTGGAGGTTGTGTTTTTCTCTTAGTGGGGATGCAAAGAAGCTCCCTCATCACTGCTTGGGCTCCAACAAGACTGAGTGTCCCATGTCACCATCATTTTGGGTAGCATCTTCATAGACAGTCCTGAGTTCAAATTCTCCAACTGCCACTTACAAGTTCTGTGACCTCGAAGCAATTTATTTCACATTTCTTGGCCTCAGTTTCCTCACAGACAAAATTAAGATAATAATCACAACAGCAGTCACCTTAACAAGATGGCTCTGAGGATTAAAGAGATGCCTGTTTTGAAATGCTGGAATAGATATTGGAAGACTGCTAGGTATCACTCAACAGAATTCCTTTCACTCAGAATTCAGTAATATTCATTCAATATCTATTTTGTTCCAGGATCTGTGTTAGGCCCTGAAGAGTAAGAAATAGAGAGAGAGAGAGAGAAGAGATGGGGAAGACAGAGGGGGTTAAAGTATACATTATCAAATTTCAAGAACATTTAAAATCTGAGAGAGAAGATTTATAAATTGATAGCAAAAGGGTAAAAAAATGTGAATGAATGAATGAGCAAATGATTTCAGGGAAAAAAATTTACTTTTTGTTGGGATAATCCTGGAAAACTTGCTTTTATTGTCATTCCAGGTGTTGCCAGCTGATTTCCCGACACAAACCATTGCTACGTTTCTACAATGTATGGAGCAAAAGCTGAGAGACAGATTGGCCGGGGCTTGGACCAGGATAAGCATTTCAGCTCTGGCTGCTCTTCTCAAACCATCTGTTCTTTCTTTCTCTGTAAAGATATTCCCTGCTATTTAGTTCCCTCCTCTGCCTCCTCTCCATTTATCACTTTGAGAAACGTTTCTAATTCATTACGTGAAATGCGTACATGTTGCCCATGAACTCTTAAGGGGAAAGTCAGTGAGAAATGAAACAGATAAATAAATAACGTTTAAAAATACATAAATAAAGTGTGCACCTAACCCCGGTGGATTGGAAGAATATTTAGATAAGCGACTAGGGAAAAGAATTTTCACACTGTGTCATCTGCTAACACTAATGAGTTAATTAAATGAGAAAAATTCCACTGCCAAAAGCAAAAACATCCAAATAGGTGGGATGCTGGGGGAATTATAGACCAAGCTACTAAATGCATTCTGTTCAAGCTTCTTTTTTCCCCCCTTTGAGAAGGCTGTGGAGAGCTACGCTTAAAAAGCCATCCAATTTCAAGAGCCTATTTTCCATCTGGGGCCAGTTGGGTAGAGTGTGTTCTAAACTCTGCAAAGCCTGCTGAGAGCAACATGACTTGTTAAGAAAACAGTTTATGAAAAGCAATGTTTTGTGAAGATCCAGCAAAAGGTTTAACTGTGATGTCCCCATACATTGCTGAATTCATTATTTTTCATTAAATTCCTGTGCACACAAGTGAAAAACCAAAATGATTCAGGAAATGGATATAGTAAAATAAATCGAAAGCCAATACATTTTTGCTAAGGCTTTAGCTGGTAATTAGACTATTTCCAGCTACCCAGGAGCTTTTTTCACTTCAAGAGGTTATTCACTCTTCTTTTTTGGTGACTTCTTCCACAAACCCCTGCCCTAAACAATCCTCATGTGAAAAAAATTCTAAAAGTCTAGTAAATCAAGATTAAGGGATTAAACCTCAAAAATTCATTGATATGCTGAAAACAAGAGAAAGAATTCTTAATAAACCATAAAATGTAAATTATGACATTAAAGATGTCCTAAGTAATAACAGCCGTCAAATGAAGTGTATGAGAAAAGTCTCAAAGATGTTTATCTTCTTCTAGTCGGTGTTTAATTAAATTGAGAGTGCTATTCATTTGTGGGAAGGGAAGTGAGCTAAAATCTCTTTAAAAGGTAAAACAGTCGATGACCATCTACTTAAACTGAGAGCTGGAAAGAGTAAGTTTAGGGGTTATATGTAAGTGTATGTATATGTATATACCTATCTGTGGTATATATACGCATATGTACTATACGTATAATACATTTGTGTATAATACATCTGTGTACTATACATATAATACATTTTTTCTCCTCTTGTCATCACTTATGTTGCTTCTTTTTATTTGACCTCTGAAGGCTCAGCAATAAGAGAATTTCTACAGATAGTTGGATAAACCAGTGCTTCATAAATTCATGAATAGGAATCACCGGTGGATCTTGTTAAAATGCAGATCCTGATTCAGTAGGTCTGCCGTAAAGCCTGAGATTCTGCATTTCTAACTAGCTGATGCTTCTGGTCTGATTGCACTCTAACAGTACAGGATCTGAAACCTAAAATAGAGAACTTACCTAGGTACACGTAAGAGTGAAATTCCAAGAATTTTCTCGTGAAGCCACGCGCATCTAGCTAGATGTCATGATGACTTAGTTCTTGACGTAATCTAAGATACTCCATGGACTACAGTATGGGTCATGCCCAACAATTCTTGTGTTAACCTCTATCCAGGACGTTTGCAATCCCAGAAACTGAGGTTTAAATGTTTTCTTCTAGGCACCTCTTCACCTACCCACCAATACAGTCGTTGCCTCTGAAATAAACCTAACAAGTGGTTGCCCTGCCTCTGGTTGATTCTTCCAGCCACAAAAGTTCACACTGCCTTTCACAGCCTCCCACTTCACATTTGGGGGTCTCGAATGGTTAGAAAGTTCCAATGTGTATCCTGGATTTTCACCTACTGGCCAAAGCTTTGCTCCCCGGAGCAAATATGTTTTCAGTTACTCAAGTAAAATATCCCAATTTCTTCAACATTTTCTTTTTTTCTTTTTTTTTTTTTCTGCTTTATCTCCCCAAATCCCCCTGGCACATAGTTGTGTATCTTAGTTGCAGGTCCTTCTAGTTGTCCCATGTGGGACACCGCCTCAACGTGGCCTGATGAGCGGTGCCATGTCCACCCCCAGGATCCAAACCGGCGAAACTCTGGGCCACCGCAGCGGAGTGTTTGCCAACTTAACCACTCGGCCACCGGGCTGGCCCCACTTCAACATGTTCTCTTGTGAGAAAGTGTCCACAGCCCTCACACTCTTTGTTACTGTCTCTGAAAACTCCTGAACTTGATGAAAATCTAGATGATATGCCTTTCATTCTGATTCTTAAAAAAAAATTACATCATCATATATGCATTTATTCTCTTTTTAAAACATATATGCAGTAAAAATAGAGAGACTATAAGAATTATATACTTTCACTGGCCCCCCTTCACTCTTCTCCCCAGAGGTAATCACTTTTAACATTCTTCTATTTGTTTACCTGCAGAAATACGTAAATAAATATTGATTTTTTTCTTTCTATAGCAATAAGATCAGCATCTATTGTTTTACGACTTTTTTGATCTAATATGTTTAATACACGTGAACCTAATTTATTTTTGTACAGCTTCATGTTACTCTATAGAGTGAGTGAGCAGTAGATTGTTTATTAGCTTATGGGTAGAAATTTAGACAGTCACTGATGTTTTCTGATTCTAGAAAGTGCTGCCATGAGCATTTCCTATGCATCTTTTGTGCCTGCATGAGCTTCTCTAAAAAGTGTAGATTTCTAAAGGTGGAATTACAGTGTAAAAATTTTTAAATCCAGCTCTAGTCAAGCCTTCAGATGACCACAGCCATATGAAGGATCTCAAGTGAGATCAACAGAAGAACCACACAGATTCCTAACCCATGGAATCATGAGAAAAAAATAAATTGTTGTTGTTTTAAGTAACCAAGTATAGGAGCAGTTTGCTATGCACCAATAGATAGCTTAGAATATCTCTCCATTAATTTGGGTCATTGTTCCTGTCCTTCAGTAAAACGTTACAGCTTTCATTATTTAAAAACCTAGGTATTTATTTTTTTTGTTCCTCTTGAGCTTAAATACTTTTTCTAACTGCATTTTCTAATTGTTTATAGGTAGTGTAGAAAAAAACTATTGATTAATAAACTTTGAACTTCTCTTTAGCCATTTTCCTGAGCGCTTTCACTAGTTCTAAATACGGTTATTTTATTCTGTTGGATTTTCTAGACAGAAAATAGCAACACGTTTGGCTCCTCCTTTCCAATATCTACAAGTCGTATTTCTTTCTTCGGTCATATTTCATTGGCAAGGACAGCAAATTGATAGTGGGAACTTATGTTCCTTACTCCAGTGGAACTAGTTATAAGTTTTTCACCAGTGAGTATGAGATTGTCTAGTTTCTTTGTAGCTACCAATAACCAGACTGAGAAAATTTCTATATATTCCTGGATCCCTATAATTCTTTAAAATGTTTTACTTTTAAAGAGTTAAACATACCAAAAAATCCATAAAGAACAAACATTCATGTACCCACCACCTATATTTAACAAAGTTAATCTTTTGCCATATTTTATTTAATTAAACTTTTCTTTCAAATAAAAAAGAAAGCATTACAGATACTGCTATAGCCCCAGTAGCCACTATCTCACAGTGGGGAAGCATCCTTGCTGTGTATGAATTATACTTTTACTATGTATGTATGTACTAAGGACAATATACAGTACTGCTTAACGTGCATTTTTTTTTTAAAGATTTTATTTTTTTCCCTTTTTCTCCCCAAAGCCCCCCGGTACATAGTTGTTTATTCTTCGCTGTGGGTCCTTCTAGTTGTGGCACGTGGGACGCTGCCTCAGCGTGGTCTGACGAGCAGTGCCACGTCTGCGCCCAGGATTAGAACCAACGAAACACTGGGCCGCCTGCAGCAGAGTGCGCGAACTTAACCACTCGGCCACGGGGCCAGCCCCATTAAGGTGCATATTTTAAGTTTATATATGTGGTATTATGCTTTCTGTATTCAGGTGTCATTTTTTTTTCACTTAACATGATGGCAAATTTTTTTTCCACTTAACATTATGGCATCAAGATTTATTCAGGTTGATAAAAGCAGTTCTCATTTAAATATTTTAAGAGTTCCATTAAATGGATTTATGACAGTTTATCTACCCAATTGCCCAGAAATAGATATTTAAGTTGTTTCCAACGTTTTGCCATTCACATTACAAACAATGCTGCTATGAACACATTTGCTCAAGCATCCTAAACAAAGGCAGAAAATTTTCTCTCTCATACAGAGATCCCACTGGGTCATAGGTTATGCACATGTTCATAATTAACAGGCAGTACTAAGTTGCCCTCCAAAAACAGTTACATTGTAGCAATTTATACTTCTACCAGCAATGTTAACATTTCTCTTTTCCTTTGGCTTTTCTATCATATGATACAGCAATCTCACTTCTGGGTATATATCCAAACAAAATGAAATCACCAGCTCGAAGAGATATCTGTACTCCCATGTTCATTGCAGCATTATTCACAATAGCCAAGACATGGAAACAACCGAAGTGTCCACTGATGGATGAATGGATAAAGAAGATGTGGTGTATACATATATATGTACATATTTACAATGGAATATTATTCAGCCATAAAAAAGGAAATCCTGCCATTTGTGACAATATGAATGGATCTTGAGGGCATTATGCTAAATTAAATGTCAGACAGAGAAAGGCAAATATTGTATGATCTTGTTAATATGTGGAATCTATAGGAGCCAAACTCATAGAAACAGAGAGTAAAATGGTGGTTGCCAGGGGTTGGGGGTGGGGGAAATGGGGAGACATTGGTCAAAGGGTACAAACTTCCAGTTATAAGATAAATAAGTTCTGGGGAGCTAATGTACAGCATGGTGACTATAGTTAATAATAATGCATTTTATACTTGAAAGTTGCTAGAGAGTAAATATTAAATGTTCTCAGCACACACACATACACACACACACAACATGGTAATTATGTGAGGTGATGGAGGTGTTAACTAACCTTATTGTAGTAATTGTTTTTTAATATATACGTATATCAAATCATCATGTTGTATACCTTAAACTTACACAATGTTAGATGTCAATTATATCTCAATAAAGCTGGAAAGAAAATGAAATGCTTGGTTATTTTTGCAATTGGATTAGATAGTCTCCTGTGCGATTGGATGGAAGGCAATGTCTCTACTCCAACTTAATTACTATTTTCTTTATATATTTAGTTGGTGTTCTTCCCATAAGAATGAGCTACATCTAACAGGAAAACATTAGACCAGGCATGAGTCTTTCTGAGTCCTGAATCCTCCTCCATATCAGTGTTTTTGATGTTTTTTATTTTGTAACGCTCCCCCCAGCACATTTTAAAATTTTTTCCTAATTATTTATAATTTTTCATTTTCCTTATTTTTAAAAAAAGTGTTCCTAATTGCTCCCCTTCCCCCACGAAATTTTAATACCACAGATATACCATGTATCTATTCACGTACTGCGGCCCTTTGGAGGGCCACAAATCATTCTGCTTTCTAAGTTTTTTGTCCCAAGAACCAATATCCCTCCCTATTCAGAATGTTTCTACATAAAAATTCAAAATACTTTCAGCTTCCTCAATTTCCTTTTTTGGAAAAGTCAACTTGATTCTCTTACATAACCAGCAAGATTTACAACTCTTTTGACCGCTAGAAGGTGGCAACAGTGATATTGAGCTCAGAATTACCTCACTAGGCGCACGCTCATTTGATGAAGTGCCTTGTGGGGAAAGCAGAGAAAAAAGATGATTGGGCAAAGTCAGCAGCTGCAAACCGAAAATGATTACCATAATTAAGTTAGTGAATGCCTCCATCACCTCATAAGTCAGGAGGGTAACGTGAACGAGGAAAGCTGGCGCCAGAGGAGCTGTGCCCACCAGGGTAGCACACAACTTGTCCAAACAGGGCAGCTGGCACTCAAGTGCAGCCCAAACCACCATTCAGGATTAAAGGTTCATTTTACCAAACCCTTCGATTTTTCCAAAGAAGCCAGAAATTCAGATATTCAGGTAAAATCTCTCAATGTTCAATGATTGCTTAGATTTTAAAAATATATTTCACAAGCCAAATAAAATTCATCTTTGAGAAGTGTGCAGCCTATAAGCTATAGATTTGCAAATTTTGGCTACATGAGTTCTCACAAACCTCCCTTCTCCTCTAAAATTTGATAATTATTTTCCAAATTTTGAATTAACGTAAAACTCCAAAAAGATTGCAGTTTTAAATACTAACACTAAGAGCAAACAAAAACCAGGAGCAGCAATGGGGGGGGGGGGGTAATTTAATTTCCCATCACCTGCCTGTGCAAATGGAGGAAATCCAAACTTTCTTTTCACAGATAATTTATTCTCCTTTTACGTGAAGCCAAAATGGAAGCAATTATACTAAATTATAGAAAAGGTTCTGAAAGCATAAAGGTTTTTTATCCATACTTTAAAATTAAAATATTGCTGGGTTACTGAATAATTTTTAGATATTCATGTATGCCATTACAGCCCAGAGATTAAAAAGTCTCTCCTTGAAAGACAATTTTATATATTTTTTTTAATTTAATGGATTCTCCAAGGTGTGTGAGTACATACTTCTGTAATCTTTTGGTTGTCTTTATGTTTTTCCTTCCTTGTTAATTTTAGGATTTCTATCTCATCCACACAAAAAGTAATTAGAGTCACATTGGATATTTTGATAGGTCACACTAAGCAAATTACCTGAATTATGACCACACCTATGCCTCATATTTTCTGTGTGGATGGTCTCTGTGGGGTTGAGCATATCGTGATACGGTTTGGAAATTCAAATTTAAGGTTCATATGTCTGGTTCTGTTACTAACTACCTATGTATCTTCAGACAAATTAATTTCTCCAGTCCTCGGTTTCCTCACCTCATATATATATATATATATACATATATGTATATATATATATATTATTGTTATTAATATATATATTATTTCCCTTGAAATAAACTAAGCGATCTCTAAGAGCCCTTTGGGCCTTAAGTTATTTTGATCTATAAAAGAATTTAAAGAGAATAAAACCTTTGGTTTTAAACCTATTACATAGCTTCATTGCATAGCTTTATTGAGATATAATTCATATATCATAATATTGACCCATTTAAAGGGTACAGTTCAGTAGTTTTTAGCAAATTCACAGAATTGGGCAACCAGCACCACAATCTAATTTTAGCACACTTTTAACATTCCAAAAAAAAAGGCCAAGACACATTTGCAGTCCTTCTCCATGCCCTCCCCCCATCCAGCTGCAGGCAACCACTGCATCTACGTCCTGTCTCCACAGATTCGTTGATTCAGGACATTTCACACAAATGGAACTATGATGAGTGGTCTTTGTGACTGATTTCTTTCACTTAGCACAGTGTTTGCAAAAATCATTCATGTCGTAGCATGTATCAGTACTTCATTCCTTCTTCTGGCTGAATAATATTCCATTGTATGGATCACCATACTTTATTCATCCATTTATCAGTTATTGGACACCTGGATTGTTTCCACATTTTTGCTATGAACATTCACGTACAATATTTTGTGTAGACGTATGTTTCCACTTCTCTCGGGTAGGTACCTAGAAGTGGGTTTTCTGGGTTAAATGAAAACTCCTAGTTTCGTATTTTGAGGAACTGCCAAACTGCTTTGCAAAGGGGCAATACCATTTTACAGTCTCACCAGCAATGTATTAGAGTTCCAATTTCTTCACACCTTTGCCAAAATTTGTTAGTGTCTATCTTTTTTATTATAGACACTCTAGCGAATGTAAAGTCCTGTCTCATTGCAGGTTTGATTTCCATTTCCCTAGTGAGGAATAACGTTGAGCATTTTTTCGTATGTTTATTGGCCACTTGTATATCTCCTTTGGAGAAACATCTACAGTAGTCCCCCACAGGGGATATGTTCCAAGACCCCTACGAGATGCCTGAAACCAGGGATAGTAATGAATCCTATATATACCATGTTTTTTCCTACACATACATACCTATGATGAAGTTTAATTTATAAATTAGGCACAGTAAGAGATTAACAACAATAAAATAAAACAATTATAACAATATACTGTAATAAAAATCATGTGATTATGGTCTCTCTCTCAAAATATCTTATTGTACGGTACTCATCCTTCGTCGTCTTGTGATGACGTGAGATGATACAGGGCCTACACGATGAGATGAAGTGAGGCGAATGATGTGGGCATTGTGACATAGCATTATTTTTGGACTGTGATTAACTGCCAATAACCAAAATGGTGGAAAGTGAAATGGTGGATAAGGGAGGACTACTATATTTAGACTTTTGCCCATTTTTTAATTGAGTAATTTATCTTTTTATTTCTTGTTTAGTTGTAAGAGTTCTTTCTTTATCGATCTTTTTAAATTTCTTGCAAGAATTTTTTTGTAGTTTTTGATGCACAAGTTGCACTTCATTTGCTAAATTTATTCCTAGGTGTTATGTTCTTTTGGTTGCTGTTTTAAATGAGCTTATTTTCTTAATTACAGTTTTGGATTGTTCATTGCATTCTATCTCTCTTAAGTTTCAAGATGAAAAACTAGGTCACGCTTTACTCAGTCTAACTTTTTTGTATTTTGCCTTAAACAATGCACTTATTTTTATTTTAGTGCTAAGTAATATATTTATATTTTCCAGTTTAAAATTTTATTTTTATTAAGTCATGAAAAGACTCATAAGAGTTGTGTACAGTATCTTTGAATTGACGTTAAGCTGGATGCCTAGTCTAGTCAATTAAACACTTAGAATAAACTGCAATTGACTTCCGTTGTCTTTTACTAGCACTCATTGAACACTTACCGAACGCACAACACTAACATGGGCCTTAGTAGCCCACATTTGCTGAAAATGCATTCATCCTCATCTAACAAGCAAACCGCATTTAATTCCCATGACCTCAGAAAAACAGTTGGTAAGACACTAAAATATAAATAAATACCCTCATCATTTCTAGCTTACTGCTTTGATTAAATATTTGCATTTTTTCCATTAAAGGAAGCATGTCCTTTGACTGCCAAAAAGAAAAAAATTGTACCATAAGCTGAATTTCAATTTTACTTTGGGGAGACTCCATTCAAACCTTTCCAAAGCTGCCACTGTACCATCGCTTTTTAAAATTATGCTAAAGTTGTTGAAGGTAGAAAATGTACTTATATGTCTTGGAAGAGAAATAAAATAAATTCTGACTATTACATCTTTTCCTGGCAAATGTAACATGTATTCAAATGGGAAGAGTCACTTTAGGTCAGCAGTTCTTGAAAACCCTGAGGATCAGAGTAAGTTAAATACCCAATACCCTGGAAAAATACAAACATTTAACATACATGCATTTTTGTGTACAAGTTTAAGGATTCATGGTTATTCTGCAGCCCAGCCATGGATAAATGGACCTCAGAGTAAGAACTTCCCATTAAATAATAGTTGAGACAGAAATATAACGCTCACAGGTAAATTTCCTGGAATATCTAAACAAGATAAACATCTCTATGAACCAGAAACTGAGCTCAGAGAAGGAAGAGGGTCCTGACATCCTAGGCCCACTGAGTTCTGGGTGTAGAGCCACATAAAAAGGGGAAAGAGTTTGACACCTAATATGTATTAGATATTAAAAGCTTTTCATAGATGCTTGAAGCCAAAAGGCATCAGGCTCTCTTATGAAAACATAGCCAGGAAAAAGCGTTCCTCAATCTTTAAAGAAGGTTGGTAAAAATTAATTGCTACCCTAGGCTACAACTAACATAGGCTGCTGATCTGCACAGAAGAAGGAAAGTCAGTCCCAAAGAAAGGATGTGAACCAAGTCATTTGCCAGCTCAGCTTCATCTTACACGTGCAATTTTTATTACAGGACAGATGCATCAAGTCACTCACATAAAACCTGGTTCTGGACTGAGTGTCTGGTGAGCCTGCTGGAGGCATCCACAAATCCTCCACTTGCAGAGGAGTATGCAGAGAAAAGAAGAAAAATTCCCCATTAAAGATGGAATGGAAAATTTAAAGCACCTGAAAACAAACACTAAAAAGAGAGCCAAAATAAAAAATAAGGAGACTTCACTGACAAGGAGATAAAAACAATAAACTAAAACTGACATCAAAAGAAGACATACAAATGTAGCTAACAGGTACGGGAAAAAGGTGCTTAATGTCACTACTTATCAGGGAAACGCAAATCAACCCCACAATGAACTATCACCTCACACCTGTTAGAATGGTTATTATCAAGAAGACAAAAGATAACAAGCGTTGGCAAGGATGTGAAGAAAGGGAACCCTTGTGCACCGTTGGTGGGAATGTAAATTAGTACAACCTATATGGAAAATAGCATGGCGGTTTCTCAAAAAATTAAAAATAGAGTT
This sequence comes from Equus quagga, assembly GCF_021613505.1. NCBI lineage: Eukaryota > Metazoa > Chordata > Mammalia > Perissodactyla > Equidae > Equus > Equus quagga. The sequence continues at coordinate 78,104,891 of NC_060270.1, forward strand.
ACCATATGATCCAACAATCCTGCTTCTGGGTATGTATCCCAAAGAAACAAAATCACTATCTCAAAGAGATATACGCACTCCCATGTTCACTGCAGCATTATTCACAATAGCCAAGATATGGAAACAACCTAAATGTCCACTGATGGATGAATTAATAAAAACATGTGGGATGTGTGTGTACACACACACGCACACACTGGAATGTTATTCAGTCCTAAAAAATAAGGAAATTCTGCCATTTGCAACAACATAGGTGAACCTGGAGGGCATTTTGCTAAGTAAAATAAGCCAGACACAGAAAGATGAATATCTCATGGTCTTATACGTGGAATCTAAAAAAGTCAAACTCCTAAAAGCAGAGAGTAGAGTGGTGGTATCCAGGGACTGGTGGATAGGGGAGATGGGGACATGTTGGTCAAAGGGTATGAAGGTTCAGTTGCAGGATGAATAAGTTCTGGAGATCTAATGCATGGCATGTGACTATAGTCAATAATACTGTATTGTGTACTTGAAATTTGTCAAGAGAAATGATCTTAATGTTCTCACCACACATAAAAAATCATAACTATATGAGGTGATGTATATGTTAATTAGTTTGATTGTGGTACTCATTTCATAATGTATATGTCTATCAAAACATCACCTGATACACCTTAAAAATATACCATATTTTATTTGTCAAGTATACCTCAATAAAGCTGAAAAAAATGACTAAAAATCAAAACATAAAAAGGGAATAGCACTCATAAGAAGAATGAGAAATTGTGATATGAGAATTGGCATATAAGAAACATGAACAAGTGTCTATTATAAATCTAGAAAAACAATAATGGTCTGAAATAAAATGAAACAGGATAAAGTCCAGATAAGACGATCAAAGAGAGAATTAGTGAATTAAAAAATTGTGCCGATGAATTCACCTAGAATGAAGTACAGAGAAAATGTTAGAGATAAGAAATACTGATTGAGAGCTAGCCCTTTGGCCCAGCAGTCAAGTTCTCATACTCCACTTCGGTGGCCCAGGGCTTTGCCAGTTCAGACACTGGGCACAGACATGGCACTGCTCATCAGGCCATGCTGGGGCAGCATCTCACACGCCACAACCAGAAGGACCAGCAGCTAGAATATACAACTATGTACCTGGGGGCTTTGGGGAGAAGAAGAAGAAAAGGGAAGAAAAAGAAGATTGGCAACAGATGTTAGCTCAGGTGCCAATCTTTAAAAAAAAAAAAAAAACCCAAAGAAAAGAAATATTGATTGAAAGACCCTAAATTCATCTAAGGAATTCCCAAAAGAGAAGATAGAGAGAATACACTGAACAAATATCCTAAGAAATACTGGCTAAGAAAAATTCAAAACTGAAGAACATGTGTTTTTATGATGAAAGTACACTATAAAATAAAAATAAATTCATATCAACATGTATAGCATTAAAACTCTAGCAATATCCAGCTAGAGAGAAAATCCTAAAAGATACCAGGGATGTTTTTAAAGTGACATACATATGAGAGCCTCTTAGATAGATAGCCAGGCTGCCAGCAAGTTCCCAGTCAGAGAAAATAAATGCCTGAATATAAGAGAATAATGTCTTCAAAGTGTTGAGAGCAAGGAACTGCGAACCTAGGTTTCAAACTGAGCTGAAATACAACCCAAGACAGAGAATAAAGTAAAAACTCTTTAGATGTATTAAAACAAAAACGATTACCTTCCCCAGACGCTCACTAAAAAACTACTGAAGGATGTACTGAAAGTAAAGTTCATAATTATTTTCTTATAGTCTTTTTCACTTTGCTATAACTTTTAATTTAAAAGATGCAATAATATTGTAAATTTAACAATCAAGTTACTTTTTTAAAAGGAAACGAGAAAAGAGAATTTAACTGAAATAGGGAATTATGTAAATGAGAACAAAAAATGAAAGCAACATTCACAGAGAAAATAGCCTATTAATTCAAAGGTGGCTACAATAAAAAAGTTTAAATAAATTTTATGTAATATATATTAATTTTATGATGGTCCTTCAAATTCTTAATATCCTCATGAATCCTTGAGAAATATCTTTGCCAAAATTATTTAAAGAAACCTTCCTTTATGGATGAAGGTAGTCTAAAGGTACAGACTTCCAGTTATAAGATAAATAGGTCCTGGGGGTGTAATGCATAGTATGGTGACTATAGTTCAAAATACCGTACTGTATATTTGAATGTTGCTAAGTGAGTAGATCTTAAGAGTTCTCATCACAAGAAAAAAATTGTAACTGTGTGGTGGTGGATGCTAAACAGACTTACTGTGGTGATCATTTTACAATATATATATATACACGTCAAACCATTATGTTGTACACCTAAAATTAATACAAAGTTATATGTCAGTTATATCTGAATTTAAAAAAAGAAACATCCCTGACGGTATATGTCATATGTGGACTGAAGTTAGAGAAAGCATTATCAGTATCTTTACCTTTAGTACCTGGCCCAGTACTCAGCAAATAATAGGTATCTGATTATTTTTTGCTGAATGAATGTCTCCAGAAAACAAGAAAAAGAGCAATAACAAAAGAGTAGGGTCAAGATTTTGTTGTAACTGATGCTGACTAAGAAGTAAAAGAGATTATTTTTAAAAGGCATTGGGTGGCTCACAAAATGTTTGGGAGGGCTGGGCTCTGGACTCAGGACTCAGCTGCCAGAAGCAATCCCCAAAACCACAATGCAAAAGCCGGCTGATGAGGAAGCTGCTGCTGCCGCCTCCCAAACCCAGCTTCTGCCTGGCATCTCTGCTGAAAGCTCCAGGTCTCTGTCATGCCCCATTCACTAGAACGGAAAGCTGTGCACAGGGATCGTCTGCATGCTGTACTCACTTCAGGCGTGAATTCTCTCACATGGTCCATCTGGTTGGTGGAGCTCAAGTCATATGCCTGCATCCCAGCTGCAAGGGAGGCTAGAAACTTGAGTGCTGGCTTTAATGTTGGAAAGGAGGTAGTCATAACGTAGGAATGTCACCAAACATGGAAAAGCTGTTCATAAGATGACAAGCAATCACAGACGTGACAAATGTCTATGACAATATACTTACAAAAATGGGAATACATGCTGTATAATTCTCCACCTACAGATATGTGGTGAGTATTATTCAACGCCATTAAGTTTTCTTACACGGTAGCATTTTTGAGGAGAGGACTTACAGCATCTCGTTGATTGGATCTACCACAATGTGCTTTAGCCCCGCTTATGGTGATCTCCAGATTTTCATTATGGTTGCTTAACTCTGTGAAGACCCATGATCGTTTGCTTCAGTTAAAGTTATGACTTTAGACATACTGTTAAATGTCCTCCACTACTTCCCTCTCATCCCACACCATCCAGTTTGGCCACTAGCTTCTTATTGACTCCAAGTAACAAGCTTCAGAACATGCCACCTTGTTGGGGAGTTCCAGCTGCTAGATCACAGTTCTCCTTTCTTCCTCCCTGCTCACTGCCATATGGGGGTGGAGCCAACCTTCACAGATCTCCTGGACATCTTTTACTCTGAGATTTTCATCCCGTCACCAATTTTACAGCCCATTTGGAGAGCCATGTGTTAAGTTCTTGTCACGTCTTCAAAACACTTAACCTCTGAAACCAAAAATCCCAGACTTTCCTTTTAGGACAAAACCTTGAGGTCATCTACTTCTGGGTATAGTATTGGCATAATGGTTAAAATCAGGGGGGTTGGAGCTATTTGTTTCTGGTATTATAATACCACATAAGCAAGTTAGCTTCCTTGAGTCTCAACTTTTCTTACCTATAAAATGGAAATCATAACACTACTATACCATAGGAAGGATCATACACTACTTACATCATAGCACTGCCATAAGGATTCAAGGAGGTAACTCACATGTAGTACTTAGCAGAGTACCAAGTACACACTAAGTGTCCAAGGAATGCCAGCTATTAAAATTAGCAATAGAAAATTGCATTTTTTGTAGGTCCCTGGAAATTCCATATACAAAATTATTATTTCAATCCACTACTATCACTGCTAACTTCCAGAAATGAACTTGTCATCAGCACAAAAACCTCTAGTCTTTGGACTGTCATCACGCTCTCAGGCCATCAGGCCTCTTCCATCTTCATTTCCCCTGTATTCATCCTAGAACCTAGAATCTGTCTCATACACTTCTTCATGAAAACATATTTCTTATAGCCCCCATACAACCAATATTTGTTTTTTCCTTCGCATGCCCACAGCCTGTTCTCTCAAGCACTTCCTTTAGCCTTCTATTGCAGTGAGTACTCATGGAAAATGACAGATGTATACAGGTCTGTCCTTCCCACCAGCTTGCTCACCCTCAAAGACAGGGCCCAGAGCTCACTTATCTAGTTATCCCCAATCTCAGTGCTGACTGTCTAAGACAAGCTTAACTTGTTTGAAATGAAATTAAACTCCTGAGCAATGGATTTCTTTGCAAATAACTCATGCTGCTTACTCCTGTTTAGAAAGAGCTGGCGATTTGTATCTTAACAGCTTTGATTTGTATCTTAAATTAAACATTACCATGTCTGGAAACTGTAAGTCAACCAGAGAAAAGCCGAGATTCTGTTCCTCTTTCATATTACCTTTGATTATCTCAGATTACTTACCTGGAAAAAAATAAATCTCTTTCTCATACTCGCAAAATATTCCTTCAGAATATGCCCTTCTTATTCAAATGTATATAAATAAATATACATGTATCTACATATACGCATACATATGCAGATCTTTTTGAAAAGTAATATGTGAATATATCCTCAAAGTACACAGTTAAAATTGTATAGAAACCTATATGGAAAACCCAAACGCTTCCTCATCATGCACTCCCAATTATATCCTCTCAAGCAGGGAAAGAACGCTATTAACAATTTGTTATCTTTCTAGAACTTTTTCAGACCATTTACATACATATATGCATGTATTTAAATATATAGGGTTTCTGAAACATAAATGGTACCCTATTCTACATATTTTTTCACAACCTAATTTTTTATTACTTAATAATATATCAAAGAGGTCTTTACATGTTAGGGGGCAAATAGCTCTTCTTCATTCTTTTAATGGCTACACAGGCTCTGCAGTGTGAATGGAGCATGATTTGTCTGACTCTTCCCCCATCGGTGGACATTTAGACTGCAAATAACTTATCACTATTACAAATTATGCTGCAAGGCACATTCTTGTGCACATCTCTTCGCACGCATAGATGCACTGTTTTCCAGGATAAGTAGCCAAAGATTCCCTCTACTTTTGAATACATCCAAATTTCTATTAATCTAAATCGCTGACCCCTTCCTGTTGTGTCTCAATGATTGCTCATGTTTTCAGTTCAAGAGGCAGAGAACGATGCCCACAACTTCCCAGAAATGTAACTATCAGCCTTCAGAATCAAATGCACATCTCACTTAAAGGGTCCCCCATCTATTCGATAATTCACTTTAAAGTCATTCTGTGTTAATTACCCAGAACTCCCACATCCCCATTCTTCAGTGCTCTGCTAATCACGGCCTCACCTTAAGGGTAATTCTTGATAGTTTTGAAAGTCTGATTAAGGATACACAGGAGGGCAGAACTTCCTTTCATCCTGGGCAACAAGGGCTTATGCAAGTCCTGGTCAGGTCTCAGGAAGGAGGACACCCAAAATGGAATAGAGAGGCATGGAACCAAATGTTGAAGGCAGCTGGGGTGAAGAGATTGAGGCTAAAATCACTTTTGTCTTCATTCAGTCTCCTTCATTATCTGTTACAGAATATTAAACTTTTTGCTCAAGCTATTCTTGGCAAAACCTTCTGTCTGTTCCTATTTGAAGTGAATGTGGCACGAGACGCAGACACAGCCAAGTTGAGTTGCCAAATTCGCAAGGTGGTTTCCTGGGTGGGGCTCTACACCCAAAGCTGCTTTGTCAAGGAAGCTGACCAACACATTCAGTTCACTTCCCTTTGCCTGTGGTTGGCACAGATTTAACAAGCTGAAGGCCAAAGCAGACAGTGAAGATGGTAACAGAAATTGTAAGGCAGGGATGGGCTCTAAAAATGTGCGTTGTGTTTGAGTTGGTCAGCATCATGGTGCAGTGCTTGATAAGTGGCCTGCAGCCTCTGCTATTCCACACGTGCAGCCTTCAAGTTTAATCTGCTTACTGGCTACCACACGGAGCACTTCTACCTGCTGATGCTGGCTCTGAGAATCTACATTGTGTACCGTTTCCATTAGCACTAAGTACACAGCTACCGCACCTAAGAAACAAAATTGAAACAGATTGAAGTCATATGTGACAATTTTGTATTCTTACTAGAATATAGGATTGGAGGAGTGGGTAGGCAGAATTTAATGGTTCAAACACTTATCTTTGAAAAGATTTATAATCACTTAAACATAACCCCAATGACATTGGAAAAAATGGCACAAAAACTTCTCCATCAAGCAGAAAATACTTTTAATTTCAGTAGAAAAGGAAATTAATACCACTAGTTAAAATGCCCTGGAATTATTTTGGTTTGATATAGTGCTTTCTAAATTTGATTAATTTAATTTGGAAATCTAAAGATTTATAAAATAACATTCTGTTTTGTCTAACTGAAGTGGCAGAAACAGAAACTCTGAAACTTAAATCCATGTGCTCATATGCATGTATACACACTCCTGTACACACACACACACAGGGCACACCTTACCACGCCAACCTGGCTCAGTTCAGATCTTCTGAGACAATTAAATACGTTCAAGAGAAAGCCAATGACAAAAAAAAGTACCCTACTGAGGAGTATCTAAGTAAAAAGAGATTTCCAGAAAGGACAAGAACAGGGAGAAAGGCAGAGGACTCATCTTTGCCCAAGAGATTATGGATTTTTAAAACAGTAGAAAAGGTTTAAAAGGAATATTCAGAGGAGAACAATTTATCAGATTTTCCACAACTGCCCCTGTAGAAGCTCCCTAGAGCATTCTTCAACTCTGTATGATAAACCTGCCGCCCTGCTCAATTATGTTCCATTTACCAAATACAGTTGACTATAACATTTCAAGCAATATCACGAATGTGTGCTTTGGCATAAGGGCATGACTGCCATCCAGAATGCAGCACAGTCAAAGGGGCTCTGGAAGGGGAAAGGGTAGTGTCCGATGATTGAGGGGGTTCCCCCTCTGCCAGCCCTGTGTCTAGAATGTGCCTGTTCACACAACCAGGAGGCTAAAAAAAATACACCTTGGTGTAAAGCCACTTCAGGCAGATGAAACACTCTGAGAGACACAAAGAGCCCTCCTATTCATTCTAAAATCTTATTGATGCATTATGCTCACCTCGAATATTGAGGCTAGGAAAAAGAGCAATTCTTTGTTCAATGCTTCAAAAGATAGAAGGGAGCGAGGAAGGAGACGGAGTGGGAGGGGGGAAGGAGAGGAAGGAAGACTATTTGTACAAAGCAAGAAGCTTTTCTTATCAGTCCAACCATCAGTCTTTAGTTTTCTGAATAGCGTTTCTACATGCTCCAATTGTACAAGGAAAGATGAGGGCATGAAGAAAGTATAAGTCAGAGTCCATGGTTTAGAAAGTTTTACTGTTGCCAGGGAAATGAGATTCTTGTACAATTAAAGTATTAGGGAAGAGTATATTGGTTTTCTGTTTATTTATTTCCAACCTCATTCCCCCCCAAGGATTTGTGATTACTTACAAAAATATACACAAAAACAAAATGATAAAATAAATAATTGAGGAAGTAAAGCCAAAGGGAAGATACAAGTAGAAAAATAATAAAACTAGGATTAAGATTAAATACAGAAATGCACAATATGCTGTCCAGGCTGGAGGTGATCTATACATTTGGCTCAAAGTTTTGAGAACCTTAAGCACAGGCAGTAAATCGCACAGGACGCTGTGTACAGAGCTGACTTGTGGTGTAAGGATGACAGGGCAATTGTTGCAAAACCTAGCTGCCCAGTGATATCACCTGGGAAGGTTTTCAAAAATTCAGCAATAAACTAGAATTCCTGGGGCAGGCAGAGAGGGATGGAATGTTGTGAATCTGCATTTTTAAAAACCTCGCTGAAGTGATTATGATGCTCTCAGCCCCCATACTGAGAACCACAGCTGTAGGGATTTAGAAATGGGGGAGGGGGGCTCCAAAAGTCAGATTGCAAGAACTATGGAGGATGTGAAATTCAAGCTGGGCCTCTGAGTTTGGATGGAGTTTATATAGGTGGAGATGAGGATAGAGGACATTCAAAGTAGAGGTGAGGGCATGAGCCAAATCACAGAGGTAGGAGGGTGACATCCCTAGTCACTCTGGAGTGGATGTGAGGGGCCCTAGGACACTAATTAATTTATTCCTTAATCCATTCCATTTTAATCAAATCACAAAAGAATTAAGTCACATATACAATAAATAAAGGATAAATATGAAAGAGATGAGTGAAAAATGTATGTGTTAATTATTATATTGCTGTGTAACAAATTACCAAAAATTGAGTGGCTTAAAATAGTACACATTAAGTATCTCAGTTTCCATGGATCAGGAATCTGAGAACAGCTTAGCTGAGCATTTGCTCAGGTCTTACAAGGCTGACATCAAGGTGTCAGGGGGCCTGAGGTCCCATCTGAGGCTTGGAGTCCTCTTCTGAGCACATGTGGTTATTGGCAGAATTCATTTTCTATATGAAAATGTGGCTATAGAACTCATGGCAGCTTTCTTCTTCAAGGCCACCAGGAGACCTCTGAAGCTTTAGTTCTCTGACCTCTAGACTCTCTTTAAGGGACTTACCTGATTAGGTCAAACTCATTCAAGAAAATCTTTTTAACTAACTCAAAGTCAACTGATTAGGGACCTTAATTACATTGGCAAAAACCCTTCCACCCTTGCCATATAATGTAACCTCATCATGGGAGTGACATCCATCATAGTCTTGGGTCTTGCTCATTCTCAAAAGGGAGCAAATTATGCAGCAGGTGCATGTCCAAGGGGGCTAGAATCTTGGAGTCCATCACAGAATTCTGTCTACCACAAAGAACAAAGATGAGAGAATGAAAAATTGCAAACATACAGGATATATGAGCCAATGGGGCACTTGTAATTACACATGTAAATTTGAGTTTGAGTTTCCTGGCAGTCAAAGTAAAAAGAAGACATGATCCGAGTTTTCTCTGACCAGTTCCTAGTACTGATTTATACAAGGTATTTCTCATGTCTTTACTTAGGAATCATGAAATAATACAGCATCAGAATAAGGTGGAAGAAATAAGATAGAGTTAGATGGAATTTGATCCAAAATAACTTTTTGTCAAGCAGGGGATATGTTTGACTCCTCTATACCGTGGGCAATTGGCAATGATGGGAATACAATTCAGTGGGGGTACTTGGTCAATATCAGGTACCACAGGCTGGTGACCGGGGCCGCTGTAATAGAGATTAACCATGAAGAGACACCATGAGTTCTTCCAGGGGAACTGAGAATAAGGAAGTGCAAACATAAACTGAAGTTAGAAATGAAAGGAATCAAATGTGCGGAAGAGATGGAAGCAGAAATTCAAGCACTGCATAGCCTTCAATGAGTTTTGCAGAAATGTTGCCTTGTTCTTGTTGCCCTGGCCAATGTTATCCGGCCACTTCCCTGTGGAACTGCTTTCCTCCAGAGCATCTTACAGGCATCACTTGATCCCTGACAGAGGTGGTCAAATGCCTCTGCTTCACTTTATGGTTCTCATATTCGGTTCTAAGCATTCAGGAGAGTGAACTGGGTCAACCTGGGTTTCATTCGCACTCTAAAATAAACCTAGGGTGGCATGCAAACTACTCTTCTATCTTCCATCTACCACTATATTATCTGTTTTTTTCTCACCCCACTCAATTCCACCACTTCCTGCTCAGGCCCATGTAGCTATCTCCCTTCCTTGAATGGCCTCTGCCTTCACTCACAGAATCAGCATTGTCTGTATAATGACTCCTATTTACTTATGTCTTGTCTCCTACAATCTGACCATTTGGTCCATAGCAATGACCTCTTTCGACTTCTTTCATCTTTCGGTTTCCATAGAGCTTATTAACTTAGATTTACAAAGCCTGTAGGTGGAAGAGGCCTTGGAACCCTCCCGCTCACCTTCCTTCTCAATGAACACCATCCCACCACTGTCTGAGTACTTCCAGGGAAAAGAAACTATTTCATAAGGTCCCAGCTTCTTTCTGTGAATTTCCAAATGATCAAAAGTTCTGCCTAACATTAGGCCACAACTGCTTCTTTTTAACTTCCACCCTTAAGTAGGAGTTGAAGTTAAGTAAGTGTTCTCTTAACTAACACAGCACCTTCATATATTGTTAGTGGAATATAAATTGGTACGACAATCTCGGAAAATGGTTTGGCAGTATCTGCTAGATACCCCATGAGGTGGCAATCACACGCACACACTCAACAGAATGGCACATATTTGTTCACCAAAGGACATGTACTAGAACATCCATAGCAGTGCTATTTGTAATGGTCCCAAACTGGAGACTATCCAAATGCCAATCAACAGTAGAAAGAAAATATTATGATACAGTCACATGATAGTATACTACTATGTAACAATGAACACAAAAACTCTACAACTCAACACGGTAATATGGATTAATCACACAAATACAATTTGAATAAAAGAAAACTATATATACTGTGTGATTCCATTTATGTAAAGTACGAAAACAGGTACAATTAATCTATGTTACAGAAGTCAACATGCTGATTACCTTGGGGGGGGTGACTGAAAGAGACTTGAGGGGGCTTCTGAGGTGCTGGTGATATTTCTTTGTCTGAGAACTGGTAATATAGGTGTATTCAGTTTGTAAAAATGTATCAAGCTGTATAGTACTTATGTGCACGTATCTGTATGTACATGATACTTCGAAAAAAGTTTAAAATTCATCTTCCTCCTCCAAATGACCTGAATAAATTGAATTTCTTTAGCCATTTCTCATAGATAAGGATTCTAGAATGTCCCAGATCCTAGTCACTTACTTATAAAACCTTTGATTAAGCAAAGCTCTGATCATTCACTTGGAACTTAAATCATATGGATTGGTTTGCAGTGTTCTTTAAATGTCCCATGTGGGATTAAGCTCTTTCCTCCAATATGTTGTGAACCACATAAAGACAGGTAATTTCCCTTTTGATGCTCTGGGAGCACATATATTCAGTGTCCATTGTATGCTCAGAAAATACTCTCTTCTCTCCTTTTCCTAAGCAAGTGCAGATAAAAGAGGAGATTGAATTTACATACAGTCTATTTGATGAACCAACCCAAGTATTTTCTTTTTTTGTTTCAGTTAAAGGTTCAATACTAATTTATCTGGAGAAGCAAAATTTTATTTTGCTCTCTTCCCTCAAGTTGATCTAAGGCCTGACCTTTGCCCTTATTTATGAGTCCTTTTCAGATGCTTCCTTATGGAGAGGTGGAGACAATTAGTAAGCAGACCCCTCTAAAGGATCTGATTCAGTATTTATTCCTCTTGTCTTCATCATCCATAAATTGAACTAATGTCTGAACCCCTTCCTTATAATTTTCTTTTCTCAAGGAAGAAACACACAATTCAGACAATGAGACAATGAGAAAGAAGCGTTCTTATTCACGCAGTTAGTGGCATCACCCTTCCTGATGGGCTAAATAGAAGGTGACATAAATGAGTAATAGAACACAAACCACATCTCTAATGGAAAGAACGAATTCTGGGTTCTAAATAATGGAATGAAAATAATGCTTTTGATGTTGATAAGGCTTCCGGCTGATAACTTAGCAAAGCAAATGCTACCAGAGAAATCCACACACGTCCTGAATGCTGTTTTTCTCTCTGCTCGCACACTCATTTGCACACTTGGCGCCTGGCATTCTTGGTTGCTGCACAAGACTTGCTGAATTTTCCTTTCCCACTTTGTAGTTTTTTCCAGAGATTATTCATGGGTATCAGTCACTTCCATGGACAAACAGTAAAGAGAGAGCCCAGTTTTTTGGCCACATTCAAATTCCTGTCACCCGGCTGCCTATATAACCAATGGTTCAATCTACACAAGCACAGATTTTCTATACATATATAATGATTAGGAAGGAAAGAGAGAGAATGAAATTATGAATGTGTGAAGATTCCTACCAAGCCCGCTGAGGAACTATCTCCAGAAAATTAAAGACACATGTCAGTTCTTTATAAAGATCATACAAAACAGAGAAGAAAAATCTAAGAAAGCTACTCATGCAGAAACTATTTAATCAAAGAGTAAAGACAATTATAACATCTGTTAATCTTCTGTGGAGGTTATAATTAAATGCTATGGAGAAACACCCTTTCAAGGGTGATCCTTTAACATCTGTTGTGAGAACACACAGCATTGTGCAGTGACGAATCACTTCGGCACTTTGGGAAAATGGGACTTCTGGGGGTCACAGACACTGTGAAGTTCCCCCTGCACGCAGCCCAGACCTGCGCCCACTGTCCTGGGGGAAGGGCTTCTCCCCTCAGTACTTTGGATAATTGTCTTTGCAGTGAGTCAGACTGCAGTCATTGTGTGTTAAGGAATAACAGAATCGCAGGGCCAGAAATGGCCTTGGGATTATCTGGTCTGCCCCTTCCCTTTGCAGATGGGGCCACTGATCCCATGTCCCGTAGCTGGCTTGTGGCAGCATTCTATAAGCAGGGTTGTTCAATCCTCTCTCCAGATCACACTCCACTCCACCACGCAGCTTGCTCCTTGGGTTTCTCCCTTACTTTGCCTTGTAATTTAGATATGTTCTTTGTTTAATAAGATCAGTATTATAACAAGGCCCTCATTATAATTTGAAGCTTATGGAGAAGAGGAAAAGCTGAACTAGTTCCCTCTTCTCTATCCCCCTATCCAGTGAGAAACACTGACCAACATCACTTCTCTACTCTCCTTTCTGGGGAGGAAAAGGGGGAGGAGAGGTAAATGAAGATAAAGAAGAAAAGCAGAAGGGATGACAAAATAGAGGGAGAGATAGAAGATGGAGACATAGAAAGAAAGAGAAATAGGTGGGACAAACAGAGAATGAGGGAGAGGAAGAGGAAGGGGCAGGAGGAGCTAGGGAAGGTGGTCCAGGGAGGCAGAAAAAGGGTATCAAATTAAGACTCCACCAAAAGGAGCCAGACACTCCCTATACCCATCCTAACCTGGTTCCACTGTACTTCAAATAAGCAGTTCTACACATATTAAAGACCACAGGTTGCAGCAGTTTTTCCAAAGAAAATTCAGAGATGATAAAGCCAGGGGCATCACATAAACAGATGCAATGTGTTGAGCAATGAAAAATATGCCCATATGGTGAGAACATAATAAATGCATTCATGGCCCAAGAGGAGGATGGGGATGGGCAGTCTTCTTGGTAGTTGTCTTGATCTGTGAATACTGGTATGTGCCAAATGCTGTGTAAATGGAGCTCTTGACATTTGGCATCAGGATTAAACAAGATGTCCCTATGACTGGGACACATGGTGCTATCATTGGCCGTCTCATTTCCCTTCAGCAATCACCGACTTACAGGAGCCCATAATGTCTTCAACAATAAGGAGTCAATAATGATGATAAAGATCACCATGTATTGGAAGTCTATTTTGGTACTGGCGCTCTAGATACATTATCTCATTTAATTTTCACAATGATCCTATACAGAGGTAATATAATCTAAATATCTGGTCCAAAGTCTGTGTAATCTGGAACAAATTAACCTCTTGGTGCCTTGCCTTGGTTTTCTCATCCATAAAATGGGATTAATCGTGATGTCTACCTCAGAGAGTTATTTTGAGAATTAAATGAGACATTATAAATAGAAAGCACAACAGGGCCAGATACATTGTAAGCACTTAATAAATATTAGGTGAAATCATTGTTGATATTACTATATTTATGGATGAGGAAACCAAACTCAATGAAGTTAAATAACTCGCCCGAGGTCAACAGAGATCAGAACAGGGATTGGAGCCCTGGGATATCATGAGCTGTGGATATTTGTTTTTCATTACTCTATCTGTATTAACTGGTTCCAAAGATCCTGTATTCAATTCAGCCTTTCAGGAAAAAATCCAGAAAATCTCTAGCCCAACACAGGGAACATAAAAGGGCACATTACCCAGCTTCTGACATCTTCCCCTTCCTACTCCCCTGTTCTCATCAATAAGAGGAGAAAAGAAATCCATGTCCAATCTCTTCTTCAGTTATTCTCATATCTATAGAGGCCCTCTTTGACAAATGCCATGAATATTGATACTTACACAACTAGAAATAAACAGGCACTTATTGAAAGTTAGGTAAAAAAGAATATAATGCCTTTGTGTCAAGTCCACGGGCATTTTGAACGCCATGAGATGTGAATGTCATCAGTTGACTTATAAAAGGAATGCGTTCATAAGTATAAAGCTGGAGAGGAGAAAGCACTAAATTAAAGTCAGAAAACTTGCTTATATCCTTCCAATCACCAAATATTTATTGGGTATCTACCGTTTGCCAGCCACTGTTCTAGGTGATATGGCTGCAATATTAAACAAGGCAGACACAGGCTCTGTCCTCATGGCAGTTCTAGCCTAGATGGGGAGATGTTCTTAATCAAGTAGATGACCATATATTTAATTACACTAGTGGTAAGTGCTGTGAAAAACAAGTACCTGAAGCTACCAGAGTGTATAACAAGTCAGAGAAGGCTTCCTGAGGAAGGGCCATTTAGGCTGAGTAAGAGTTGTCCCAATGAGCACAGGAGAAGGGGGAAGCCTTTCTAAAGACAGATTTGGGTGAGTGGGAGGAGCTGAAACAGGTCAGTGAGCAGGAAGAGAACAGCTCTGCGCTAAGCCACTGAGGACTTCAGTCAGCTCAACTCCCCACAACTCTGTCCTTTACTGGAAAGTAAGCGTGATATAAAACTTGAAAGTGCTCTCTAGTTTCCTCAAATTCTCTAGATTCCGCTCCCCTGTGTCTGAATCAAGGGCATACCATAGAGTGAGAAGATTCTGGTCCAGAACAGAACCCATCTTCGTTGACAGTGGCTCATTCAAACGTAGGAAGCAAATATAAACTGCTCCTAGGACAGGAGAACCATCATTTCTTTCCTGCATCTTCAACATCCCATACTGGTTTCCCAAAAGGCTCAGAGACAAGTGCTCCAACTCCAAAAGGAACGTCAGGGATAGATTTTATGACTTGCCACTCCAAGTCCTGGTTTGGTTAATGGACTATTAATGATCTACCTGAATTCTCCAATTTCCCCCTAAGAAAACAATGAAATGAAAAGTTAAGACTTCCAATGTCTCCAGATAGAATGAAATACAATGCACTTTAAGAAATACTTTGGTCGTTTTACTGCTATTAATCAGGTATCCTAAAAACAATGGTTTCTTTCACAAGGTAACAGTTGCAATCGGGCTGTACGTGAAATTTTATTGTTTAATAAGGCCCTCTACTGGCAATCTCCAAAAACACAGTCTCTTTCAAATTATTTTAAGTAAACTATTTTAACTATTCCAAAAATAAAATATCTCACATTCCTGACTATACAAATCTGTGCAGAAAGAATGAGTGAGAAGCAAAGGAAAAAGTGAAGAAATAAATGTCATTTCGAGTGGGCCATTCATTTAGCTATTCACGAAATAACATTTCACGAAGCATCATTTGCTTTTTTCTAATGAAGCTATTCTAGATGTCAAAGGTACTCAGAAACAAAGGATTTTTCTGCAGTAAAATGTATCAAGTATTCATGGAACCATAAAACCAAATTATGAATGTTATTTACCAACTACAATAAACCAGATCATTTCTGTCTGTTTACCCACATGTGAGTAATTGACTATAATTAGAATAAAAGAAATGTTGACAGCATGCCTTTTTAAATTGCTTCCGATATGGCACAACTAATAATTAACTTCTCCTGCTTGACAACTGACAAAAAAACAGTATATGGTGATTTGAGAATTTATTCATATAAAAAGAATGCTTTAAAAGTAGATTATCTTTGACACATTTGTCAAAGGGCTATTGAAACAAATGGGAAAACTTAGCTATAGATTCCTAGAAAACTAAGTAAATTTTTTAAATGAGGCAATTAATAAGTTTAGAAAAATATTTTTAACAGAAAAGAAATTTGATCACAATAAATTGACACAACAGTAAAGATTATTTATACTGATGATAAAAATAAGCATTGAATATACATTTAGTCAAAATTGTGATATAATTCTATTGGAGAATGGAAAGGTGTGAGACTGTAAGAAATCTACATTGTGGGGCCGGCCTGGTGGTGCAGTGGTTAAGTTTGCACGTTCTGCTTTGGTGGCCCAGAGTTCGCCAGTTCGGATCCCGGGTGCAGACATGCCACCACTTGGCACGCCATGCTGTGGTAGGCGTCCCACATATAAAGCAGAGGAAGATGGGCACAGATGTAAGCTCAGGGCCAGTCTTCCTCAGCAAAAAGAGGAGGATTGGCGGTAGTTAGCTCAGGACTAATCTTCCTCAAAAAAGAAAAAACAAACAAAAAAGAAATATACATTGTAATCTACCATGATGAGAAATAAATAATTTGACATTATAAATAGATATAAAAACATTACTTAAAAATATTACAGAAAAAGCAGCTAAAAGAGTGGAAAAGGCTTTGAGGAGCAAGACTGGGGAACAGGGAAAGGCAGGATGGCTTAGGGACTGCAAAATATATATATACATACGCAATGATTATATACATTATATGAACATTTTAGTACTATCATTTAATGTATATATACACATATTGGGTGTATAAATATATATATTCTATATTTTAAATATTAATACAAATATATATTATATATAAAATATAAATATTTTATATTTTAAATATAACTATATTTTATATATAACTATGTAACTTTCTATATAACTATACATATTATATATATAACTATAGATATATACATAACTATTTTGGCTTTCTAAATTATGAGCATGTATTACTTTAAAAAGTTTGTAAAAACCGGTTAGCACTGACAACGGAAACCATTTGGGACATATCTTTTGAGCTGGCCTGGATCAGTGTTCTATGTTTCCAGATTCAATTTGCCAAATGAAGCAAGTACCCTTCGTGGAGCAGTTTGTTAGACATGCATCTCGACAGGAACACTTGTTCCCACATTTCAGAACAGTTCCTCTTTCAACACCATAATATTTATCTGCCATATTATTATCCAAGCTTATGTTCCAAAATGGGTTTGGGACTTTCCTCTTGAACTCAGTCCATTGGGCTCCTATAGTGCATCCAAATTCTACTCAAAGGGCTCACTAATCCAGAAAGTTTATTTCTAAGAGGAGAGATCTGGTTTCTTGCCCTGAAAAAGACCAAGATTAATTTATATAACTACTGGGAAGTACCTTGTGTAATTGAGGCTTCCAAACCGACACGACACACTTCATTAGACAAGTATGTATTGGGGCATAGTAAATGTTGTGGGTAATGTTCTATGTATCCGAGAGATTTATTATTTCATCTGTAAAGAAAGCACAGTTGGGAATCCCAAATTCCAAAGGCATTAAACTTTGTAGAATTAGGGAAGTGGAGAAAAATAAGGCTCTAAGATACCTTGTTTTAACTGGTTCTGTGACTTGCCAGTGTTCAGCTGCAACCATTCTGGCTATTTAAATCCACTCTCTCAAAATACTACCACTTCCTTTGGTAAACTTTTCTAGGGACCAACCAGACAGCCAACCATTATCTCTGATTTTATTTTTTTAATCTAAATCCCCTGGATTACACTTTTGACCAAGCTGAACTCAGCCTACCAACACCCATACAAAGAATGCAAATAATCTTCATGTTTAGCCATAAACTTGGGCTGACCTGCAAAGGCATTCATATCTGAGATTAAAAGAAAAACAAAAATACCAAAGCACTGGGCATGGGCTTTAGACACTTCTGGAAGACTAGAAAACGTGAACCACCAGCTCAACACGTTGGCACCTAGAAGTGTTCATCTAATTTGCTGCTCTGCCAGTACAATCAGGCCAGGGGAAGACAAGAGAAATCAAAGTTCCATCGTGGGAAAAGCTCATGAGAAAAATGGTCTTCCACATCTAGAGAGCAGTACAACGAAAGATTCAGAGTGTGGGCTCGGGGTTCAAATCCTGCCTCTGCCTCCTACCGCCCATGTGACCTTTGCACATAACCTCATCTTTCTGAACCTCAGTATCTTTGCTTGGAAAATAAATATAATGATCATGAGGTAGCACATGCAAAGAGTTTAGAAATGTACCTGGTACATAGTAATCACTCAATAGTGATTATGGAGAAGAAAAAGATTTGAAACCTTCTGTTACAGTGCCAATCAAGCATGCCTTCATACACTTTTTTTCGTCATTTATTGGGAACTCACTCTGTGCCAGATGTTGAGCTATGCATGAGATTACAAGTTTGGCAAGGGCCTGGAGGATAAACTGGGTGGATGGAGAGGTGCCACGGAGAAGAGCTTAAAGTGGAGAGGGGCTAAAGAACATGCAAGCCCATCATGTTTGTGTAAAAGCAGCAGCTCCTGGTAGCTAAGCCAGTAATTGCCATCCATCAGAATCACCTGAGAGACTTTTCTACTATGCCTGGGTCTGAATCCCACCTTGGGGATACTGATTCATCACATCTCAGGTGGGACATGGGAATCTGCAAGGTAAATAATGACAACAGCTAACACTCATTAGTACTTAATATATGCCTGGTACTGTGCCAAGTTTTAGCTGTATGAATTTATTTAATCCTCTGCCATGCCCCCATGAGGTACTCTTATTATCCACATTTTAAAGATGAGAAATTCAAACAGAAAAGTTAAGTGAATTAACCAAGATCATAAAGCCAGCAAGCAGTGGAAGCAGGACGTCAGCCCAGGCAGTTTAGCTCCAGAGACCAAGGCCTCCATCACTACGCCACTGATGGAAGATTCAGATGAGCTGCCAGGCCAGGAACCTCCAGGACAGATATATACGTTCACGCAGATGGGCGGAGAGGAATGAACCAGGGTAGGCTGGCAGACGCCACATCAGGACATCACAAGCAGAGTCTGCCCTTGAAGGCCTTCAATCACGGTGAAGAAGAATTTAAAGCCACTCAGAACAATTATGTGGTCATTTTGCTAACCACGTGCAGAGGCCTCGGTGTTTGGTGCAGGAAACGGAATATCTAAGATTAGCAATTCACTCATTCATTTATTTAGTATTATGCATTGAACAATGACTTTACACCAGGTGATGTGCATCTAGGAAGTTGTTTTCAATGGGAAGAGGTATTTAACTATGCAGCAAAGAACTGCAGCTCCCCAGCAAAAGTCAGCACAAGACACAATGAGACTCTAAAGAAGGGAATCCTCACTTTGACCTGGAGAGTCCACAGAGGCATCCAATAGGCAGGGGTGTCAGGGGCAAAGAAGGTTCCAGAGAGAAAAGGAATGTAGGATGTGAGTGGAATCTAGGTGAATGTTAGAGTCTGAGGTCCAGGCTGCAGTGAGAGAATAAGAGGGAGGAGGAATCAATGAGAAAGTGAAGAGAAGGTTCTACTGGCAAGAAGGGCCTCAAAGAGGAGGTAAAAAGGCAAGGTGTGGTCAATAAGAAGAAGTTTGAGACTTGGAACGAAAGCAGAAGCACCAAATGTCAGAACTAGGAGCACCTTATATCTGTCAACCAGTACCCAATGCAAAAAGGCCTTCTGTACTATTTCAACTGCCAGAATCCCCTTCCTTGCCTTTAGGCCATCAACTGTGAAATAATCACGGAGTTCTCTTTGGTTCTCTAGCAAAAATAATGAGGAACAGAGACATTAAGAAACATACCCGGAGCCAAAGACAAAACAGCAACGTTCTCCCTTTGCCAGACCACCTTCATCCATACACCTCACACAGCCCTGCCCCTACAAGACGGCCATTAACCATGAATGGGTCCTACTTCTTCCATAATCTTCAGGAAGTGAAACATGGAAGGCGTGTAAGAATGAGCCCGGGAGACTGAGTTTCTGGGTGTAGCTCTGCCACCGTCTTGCCGGGTGACTTTGGACAAATCTCTTCCCCTTTTTGTGCCTAAGATTTTCTTCAGTAAAAGGATAAGCTTTGAGTAATAGTTTGAAAACTTTTAAAGCACCAAATCACTTATTTTAATTGAAAATTCACAAAAAGCACTGAGCTTTAAGACAAAACACATATTCAAGCAAGGTGTGCTCTGATGGAAACTTTGGAGCTGACAAACACACAGGAGGTTGCCCACCTTACAACTCCATGGAAAACAGTGGAATATTTTAAGACCTTTCTGGCACTGGTTTCTTAGAATTCTCTGAGACTAGAGAAAAAGGGAAAGGCAGGGAAGGCTGTGACTGCTCTCCTGGGCTGGTGACAGAGCAGCTGAGTTGAGGAGCAAGCCAGGTCTCCAGGAGTGAGTCACGGGGTTCGCGTGCAGGAGTTAAGAGGCTAACAGCCACTTCTTGCCAATCCGTGCAGCAGGGCTGTCAGTTCTAGATGGCAGGAATCAGCCGTGATTTGCTACTGGCTGCAAGGGGCTGAACTGCAGACGCTGAGGCGCAAACCCAGCCGCGTGAAGCACGCAACAGAGAGAGAAATTCACACGGCTCTTAAGCAGAACTTCCAGGTGGCCCAGGGCAGTCAGCTGTGCTAAGAGGGAGCCTGTGTACAGGCTGGCGGCATACGGACCCCCCTCTTCCTATTCCCTAAAGAATATCTGGAGAGTTTTAAAAAGTTGGGATGACAGTGCAAGAGAGGATGTGGACCTTGAATCCTGACCTAGCCGAGTGTCCAAGTTTGACTTTTGCAGTAGTACATTAATTCAGCTTCCCAACTCAAAAGACAAGTCAGAACAGTGAAAATTTCTCCAGATACTCAACGGGAAAAAATCCAGATAGAAACGGTTTCAGTTTCAAAACATTTTTCTATACTTTCGGATTCTCCAAGAATGAATGAGCTTGGGTGTGTGGGGGTGGGGGAGGGGGGTGCGTGTGTGGGAAGAGGGCTTAGGCAGGATGGAACGAGACACTGTAAACAACCTGCACATATTAGAAATCTATAAACCACAGAAAGGATCAGAGACAAAAAGTGACTTCCCCCCCTCCTGCACACAAGCTAATTAAAAATTAGCTTTATAGTTTTGTATTAAAATTCCTAGGTCAATCTAATAGTTTTTTGTATGGCTGGTTGCTTTTTATTTTTTTAAAAAAAATTCCAATCTCCCCGCAGAGGCAAATAAGGATTAGGAATTCAGTATCTTGTTATCCTCTCAGTCCTGGTGCCTGTTCTCAGAGACAGGAGCCCTGTGCACCTAACCCGTCAACTTTAGCACACTATAATTACTTGGAACAAATGCATACTTGTGGCAGCCGAGAGAGCCTGTAGAAATACGTAAACATCATCATCTCACATTAAAAGGAAAGCAAGCTGTACAAATAAGAAAAACTGTTAACAAGAGTTAAAAAAAAATGCCAACAGTCTTACTTGCAGTTAGCTCTTCAGTCAACACATATCACAGTCCTGGAGACAGACACAGGAACTGCAACAACTCTCTCCAGCTAAAAATTTCCTCCCGAGTTTATCCTCTGTTTATTTTTGAAGCATTAAAAGGCCGCGCTCACAGAACACACTCAATTTTCCTGAACATCCAAAGCAGCAGTGAAGTCCTGCAGCGAACTCGGAGCAAGTTTGCGGAGACTCGCTCCCTCGGCTGCGGCTCCGTGGTTGCTCCGAGCTTGTAAATACAAGCTCCGTGGACAAAGTCCCAAATGACATCACTGGCAGCTGCTTATTGTTGAGTCTTTATTAACTGACTGTCAAAAAGAAAGGAGGGGGTGGGGAGCAAGAGTATCTTTTCTGCAGCAAAAATCGGCATCTTGGAGTGGATTCCAGTTATACACGCGGAAATAATCCCATTGATTCAAATTTTCGAGAGCTTGCTTTCTCTCGAGTCAGATCCTTTCTCCTGAAAAAGGCAGCGAATCCCCTCCCCTAATTTGTGCTGAATAAATTGAAGATGTGGAGGAAAAATCTCAAATGCCAGGAGGGCCCTACCACGTTGTTTACCCACCTGTTTCCAGTCTGTTCAGAGTTGGACGATTCATAAATATATGAATATTAGTTATGCCTTATATTGCCTAACAAGTGTTCCTGTGATATATATACCTGCTAACATTTTTTCTAGATGGATTGTCCCAGGTTGCAACTCTTTTACAGTAGCCTCTAAAGCTTCTCAACTCGAGGTCAAAGGAAGGGCTCCCTGAAATCATCAGCAGAATTGTTCGTGTGTGCAAACAGGTGGGTTTTTCCTGAGACGAATGCTGGAAGCTGTCTTCAGATTCTCAAAACTTTAATGACCTACCTACACCACCCCCATCATGCCAAAAAATAAAAAACAAATAAATAACTGCTGCCAAGTATTTCTAACAATCTCAAGGACTACTGTAAACCCCACCCTCTTCCCACTAGCAAGATAAAAGTGGGCACTTTTGCCCCTATTTTCCCCTATTTTGTGGAATCTCTCTTTCTCTGTCAGCTGGGTCTTATTTGCAGTTTTTGTAGTTATCTCCCACCCACGGCTAGCCCCACCTACAGAAATCCACAAATCCCAGCCCAGTCTCTGCCACGGAGCTCAACATGGAGCTCAACTCAGACCGCTGTTTTCCTTCCTTCCTCTGAACTGCTTATAATGATGCTGACTATTTATATTTATTTGTTGCTTTTTATATACCGACTTGTATTTTTAGCTTGTTTTTTAGCCATCTGTGTTCTGTCTCCCCAACTCAGTTTGAAAGGTCTTTGAGGGCAACCATTGTGTTGTGTTATTTGTTTATACCCAAATCGCTTGCCATAGTGAAACTTAAACAGGAATGGGAGGAGGAGGGCATTGCGGGTGGGGGCAGGAATAAGGTTCGCAGATTCCACGGGATGGGGTGTATATTTAGATTAAGCACTCTCCCTGCCATTGAAAAACAATGACCTCACATCTTACTACTTACCCACAGTGGATGCTCACTGCACATCCAAAAATTATTTTCTCAAAGAGCAGTGATGGATTGTGGATTTGGTAGGGTATCAAGATCCCAAAATATACCACATTCATGAAGAAATCACTTAAAGACAGTGTGTATCCTGTATGCCACTAATGGATTTAAATTAACACAATATTTACGGAAAGCAAACTAGAAGTACCCAAAGATTTTATAAGTACACACCTTTACACCCAGCAATTCCACTTTTCCAGAGCTCACAAATATGCTTGCTAAAGAGCCCAAGGATGGTTCAAGAAGCATTATTTATAAACCAATAAAGTAGAGACAACTTGACAATATGAGAAAAGGTAAATTATAAAAATTACTGCATATGTGTAGAACTTAAGAGTTTAAAAAATTGAGGTAACTGCATCTACTGACATGGAAGGAAGTAGGCAGTGGCTTGTTGAATGAATAAAGCAGATTGCAGTATAGAAGGTAGCATGCAATGGGACGAATTATACAAATCATTAACAGTGGTTGTCCTTGGGGAGTGAGGTAGGGGAACTTTCACTTTTGTATGTTTCTGTGTGGTTTGACTTTTTTTTTCCATGAGCATGTTCCACTTTTGTTACTAAAAATAATAAAAAGTACATGGTTGTACAATTTTCAAACTAAATCACAAAAAGAAACCTACACAAGAAGACACCTTCTGCAAGTGTCTGACATACAGTAGGTGCTCAACAAAGACCTATGGATTGGCTGCCTCTTTGTAGAGTTTCTGGTAGGATGCAGCAGTATGTGGGGATGGCATGGGGTAAAGAAGAGGGAGAATGAGGCACTGAGTGTTTATTCCTGATGGAATGACCAATCCCCTTTCCATTACATTTGAGGACCTATTTGAAAACCTCTTAGACTCTCTCCACCTTAAGAAATGATTAAAGTTAAGTGCTCAGAACATAAAGTGCTGACCTTTTGCTTGTGCAATTGCCGTTTGACAAATGGAGTTTCAAGGTAAGACAAGTATGAACCACTTTGGTTCAGTTCGCTGGTTGCCAGCAAGCACTGGGGGGAAAGTCAGACAACTTTTAAGGGCACAGGTTTGCCAGGCCCCTTGTCATGGCTGGTCATTAGGGAACTCTCCGGGGAGGTTAGGAAAGTCTAATCCACAGGAGTGTTCAGAGCTTTCTTAAGGAGGGACTCGGGGCTGTGAAAGTCAGTGGCCTGGAATGATGGCACAAAACACAGGTCTGTCTCCCCTACAAATGGCCCACAGGGCCTCTACAGTGGAAAGCCATAGGCATAAGCCATACATTAGATACTGTATTTTTCTTTAGGGGAAAAAGAAAATCCAAGAAAACAAACCATTGAAAATTTCCACCAAGGTAAGACAGGTTTTTCAAAGCACCATCCCCATTCCTCTAGAGAATACTGGCGTCTTGTCTTACTTCCTAGCGAGAAGATATCTTGAGTGTAATAATTTCAAAGAAAGGAAAGCACAGCCCATAGCTCCTGCATGTTTTTGCTTTGCTCAGATCCACATATCATAGGAACCTGAGGCCAGCTTCTGTTTAAAAGCACATTTGGAGCCCGCTGAGTGTGATAGGGTCACACTTTCCCAAGGGGAGAGTTAAATACAAGTATTTAACTTGACTTACAACTTAGTATAAAAATAAGTAAGGGAATGGGGAGGCAGGGGGAGTTTTTCCCACCTCTACCAGGTGATGGCTAAAGCTGCTGCCAGAATCACCTCCCCCTGCTGACACGCCTGGCCCACCTTCCCACTGAGGGCCCAGCTCCAGTGCCTTCTACTCCTCCATTCAGGCAAGTTCCGCTCTCCCACGAAGCCTGCTCTCACCAGGGAGGACTGCCAAGCAGTGTTATAATAGGCATATGTCTATCTATTTATCTGTTCATTTTTTAAAATGTCTTCTGCTGTATTCTTCATGTTTAAGCATTTTCTATCTTAAACTGGAAAATCCCTAAAGTCAAAGACGGTAATCAGATCTGCACGGTGTGAAACGCCTTGGAGGTGCTTGCTGGTGATGACTGTGTGTTACTAGGGACCCACCAAGACTCTCATACCAGGTCCAGCGTCTTCCTCCAGTGTCTGGTTTCCCTCTCTCTCCCCCTCTTACCCTGATAAACAACTGTAACTACTGTCATTTATTAAGCACTTTTATGGGTCATTTGCTTTAAATGCATCATTTAATTTACCTTTAAAATAACCCAGTGAGTTAGATACTATGATTATCACTCCCCTTTTACACCTGAGGAAACTGAGGCCCAGAGAGATATGTTACTTAAGTAATTTGACTATGATCACACAAATAATAAGGAGCAGATCCACCATTTCAACTCTGCCTGACCTTCCAGCGTCCTGTGGAGGGCTAGCTCCGTTGAAAAGAATTGGTATACCAACATGAATAAGGAAAATTTGAATTATAAGCATGTAGCCATCATTAAAGTACTCAGTTCTGATTCCTATATACAGATATATGGCTAGACATTCAACAGACCTTCAGACTTCAATCTCAAACTAGCGTGACTTCTGCTCCTTTCCATAACCCAACCCCTCCGCTTAGCTTGTAGAAGAGATATAGTGTAGGCCTCAAGGAGAGGGGTAGAGACCATGGGAATCAGATTCTCAGGGCTTAGTCTCAGTGCTGCCATGGAGGAAATGCTCCATACCCTGGGACATGGGCAAGATCCACCTGCGGGAAGGAAAACATCGTGGAGGGCAGGCATTTAAGTGTTTACTGCTGATTTCCCTTTATGCTGAGAGCCTTCAGGAACTCCTACTCCTTTGCTCCAATATCTATCTTTTCTCATGGAGCTAATGGTTCTACCAGGGCTTAAGAGATGGCCTGTGGCCAGCCAGTCTACCCTGTAAGAGTTAATATGATCAGAAACAGGAAACGGAAGAGATTTTAGAAGGAGTCACATAGCAGATTTTAGATTTTAGAAGGAGTCAGCATTCCCCACAAAAAACTAGCATGGCTTTGAGAGTGTGAGTCTTAGGGGCCCTGAGAATCTGCATGTTTAGAAAGTGGCCACATCATTCTCATGCAGATGGTCCCCAGACCATAGTTTAAGAAGTACTGGTTATAACGAGGGGAGTAAATATATGACTCTCTTGTCTATAATCAGACATTGATAAAGATCTTGTAGCTTTGTCCAGGTTCCTTAGGAAAAAAGCAATCAATGAGCAAATTCCTGGTAACTACTGCCTACAATAGATCACATCTGACACAAAGTTGGTGCACAAAGTGCGAAAACCAGTGCCACATTGATGGTCCTAAACACATCATCAGATAAAGACATGTATAGGCTTGAATCGCTGCAGATGTTATAGTAGTCCCCCTACATAAATCAGACAGAAACCAGAGCAAACCATGAAGTGTGAAGAAGTCCAACAAAGTTCAGATTACTCCCATAATGACTGCTTTGATGTATTTCACAATATATCAAATTTCAAACTTACAAGTGCTTTTCCCTTATTGGGGGAGGGAGGGCTGCTTGCTGGAACTCTCAGCACACATGTAGTCTATCTATTGGGTTGTTCACACTCGCGGGATGCCAGGGACCTCTGGAGAGGGACCTGATATGGCACATGTTTGTTGAAAGGGATGATGAAAGGGAAGGTTGTAAAATTTTACCAACTTTGAAAATTTGCCTGGGACCTGTCCTGGAAATGAGGTGCTAGCCTCTCATCCGTTTTCTTTCTCAACCAGCCCAGGCTCCAGGCCCAGCCCAGGGAGGTGCAGCAAGGGTTAATGTCTCTAAGGCACTGGAAGGCTCTGATGAAAGGCCCTATGTAAGTATAAAGTATCACTGTGGAGTTGCAGGATTTTATTTCAGCCTCCTCATTGTGTTGTTGACAGTGCATACTGTGAGTTTGACATTTTTAACTACTTTGCTTGCCCCACATAAAAGGGGCTGGGCAAGAGAAGGTGGGAAAAGGGGACGGGGGGGAGCCATATTCTTCCCCCAACTTCTATTTTACACAAATCTAGAGCACAGCATTAAAGTCTGGTTGGCATGCCGGGTCGGACAATGCTACTTCAGAGATTTATGTAAATTCATTAAACTACAAGATGCAAGTTGCCTTCCTTTTAACCTGAGAACAGAGTCCTCCTGAAATCAGAGCCTGACGGAGGCCTCAAGGGACATGGTTGTCTGTAAACTGAGAAAGCAACTCATTTTGTGGCCCATGGTGATTGTCTAAATAAAAAGACCCTGAGTTTGATTTGCACCAGATACCGAGAGGCCATTAAAATCAGTGATCGGGCTAAGGGAAGGAAGGGGATGGGGCCAGCTACTGACTTTTCCCTGGTGTGTGAGAACTGGATTGCTGTGTGATTAGAGCCTTCAATAAAGCCTGCCCAGGATGGCATCAACAGTCAGCTCCCCATGGTTCCTAAAACACTGGGGCTCTGCCGCCTAATAGCCCCTGTCCCCGCGGCCTCATACTAGTGGCTGACAACAGCCCTGGGATGGGAAGAGGAAAGGTTGATAACAGGCTAGGACATCCCAGGGCGGTGGCACCCCAGGAAGGAGGAGGCCGATCCGGAGGGGACAGACTCCCAGGCTCTGGAACCTCTGCCTGCATTTGCCCAAGAGGCCAGCAGAGCCCTGGGCTGACTTGGGAGCACTCAGGTGGCCCCACTGTTCCTCTTTTCATGCTGACAACGCTTCTTAAGTTAAAAACAAAAGTGGAGATGCTGGTAGGCAAGGCAGGTCAGGGATCTGTCAGAGGGGTGGGCTGGAAGAGGGGTATGCCTTTTCTTCTTTCCTCTTTTTTCTCCTTTGGAATCACACGTGCGCACGCACACGCACAATATGATTTCTTTTCTCTGATTGCCTGATAATTTAAGCTCCAGAAACACCTTATGTTTGTGGCAAATATTCGTTCTTCAAGGTTCTTTAGGAAACACGTCCTTACAGATAAGATAGAGTGAGGCAGCCCTCCCCAGCATCTGTCCCCAGCCACACAGCCCTGGGAAGTCAACAGAAGTGGCAGAAAAGGAGAGGCGGGGACGGAGGGGCGGAGCAGGGAGAGCTGCCAGCTCAGATGCAAAGAGCACCTGAGGGAACCCAGGGCGGAAGCTCCCCGGGATGCAGCAGGCTGGGCCTTGCCCCAGTGGGCTTTTCCAGGTCCAGGACTGGCCTCTCACCCTTGCCAACAGAGGGGAAAGCCTTCACCCTCCAAGTATGGATGATGCACATATAGCCTTTCTTCTAGGAAAAGGTGTGCCTATTCTTTCCTTGTATTCACAGACAAAGCTCACTGTGGTGTGGAGAAATGGTCCTTTGCCCAGGAACCACAGTCTCAGAATCCTCCCTGAGGAGTCAGAAAGCCTGGGGGACCCAACTCTGGGCTATTAGACCTTTGGAGATAATAAAGTCCCTCAGCTCTACTGTCACTGCTATTTTAAATTTTATATCTTAAATAAATCCTAAAAATCTGCTGGTGGGGAAATTAAAGTATAGCCTTCCTATTCAGAAAGGAGAATAACCGTTGAATTTATTAGTTATTTATTATTTCGACTGATTGTAATAACGTGAGTCTTATTGGTCAAGTTCATAAGATGCTATTGTTAGGTTAGAAATGGCTTAATGGAGGCCGGCCCAGTGGCGCAGCAGTTAAGTTCGCATGTTCTGCTTCTTGGCGGAATGGGGTTTGCTGGTTCGGATCCTGGGTGTGGACATGGCACCAGTTGGAAAGCCATGCTGTGGTAGGCATCCCACGTATAAAGTAGAGGAACATGGGCATGGATGTTAGCTCAGGGCCAGTCTTCCTCAGCAAAAAGAGGGGGATTGGCAGTAGTTAGCTCAGGGCTAATCTTCCTCAAAAAAACAAAAAGAAATGGCTTAATGATGTGGCTAATACCTTCTGAATAAGTATTAAAATGATGAATTCCTTGTTTTATAAGAAAAAGGGTGTGGTTAGTATAATAAAGAGGGTTTGGAATGTTATTTTAGCAATAGTATACTTTCAAAATGAAATCTTAGGTAGAATTTGGCTACGTAAACAAATTCAGAGGGTGGTATCCTTGGGTGAGGTCCTACAGCCCATCCTGCCAGCCCTCCCCCACTCCCACCTGCCCAAAGGAGCAGAGAAAGGACATACATATTTAGGCAGGACCGGATGAATTGAACTAAATGACATTCTTTCCTTGTCTACTCCATCCCTTATCGATCCTGCCCTCTGAGCTCTTTTGACCCAAACCTTGTGCACCACGCAATTTAGCCCTTAATTATACACAGCAAAGACTTGTGTGTTCACATCTGCTTTTGGTAGGCAACTCTTACCTCCCAGCCAGGTTGGTATCATCTTGACGCAGAGAGCATATTCTATAATTCAGTAGTTCCCTCTGTAACAGCGTGGTGCTAGGCAGGTGCAAGCTGTTTGAATAAACAGGGTTTTATTCCAATTGTGGAAGGAGACTTAAAGTCACAGGAGGCCTAAAAGGTAAGGGTAAGCAGGTAGATTTTATCCAACTTGGGCCGCCAGTCACAGATTTGAATGGGTGGTGGGGGCGTGGGGACGCATCAGGGCCTCAGATAAGGAAACTTGGCTGCCTTTCTTCTTTTTCTCCTTCTTTCTTTTCCTTCTTCAGCTAACCCTCTTCCAAGCCATATGTCAGACACAGATTATCATACCTGCCTGCTCCTCCAAGATGCAATCAGCATCACTTAGTAATGGTGAAAAACATATTGGGAGTCCAGAGAAAATAATATATTATAGTATCGTGTATCATGTATAATAACAAGTCTCATGTGAACTTGAGGGCTATGCCAATGCATTAATGTTTTAAATAATTATTTATCTTTTAGTTTATTATTGAATTTTCTCCTTCAGAGTCACTCACCAAACATTATAGGGAACAGTTTACTGTTCATACAACAAATCCTCATTGAGCACCTCTTGTATGCCAGGCTCCACCCATATTTTGGAATCTGAGCAGCTACAAATACTCATAGAACCTTCTCTGAGGGTCTACTGATTAGGAGATGTAATGGAAACATCCGTTGAAAAAGACATTTTCAACCCTGTTTTGATAAAAATAAGTCAAAATATAGAGGCTATTAGTCTAAGGGTGAAAGATAGTGGCCGAGATTGTGTGTCAGAAAAGTTAAGGCAACCTGACAATCAAGTGCAGCTAATGGAGCCCAAGGCACCAACCTCTTTGGTACAAAGAACTTAGTTATTAGTGGGAATCCCAGTTCATCAATGGAAATTTAATTGTTGACTGAGTGTAAACTATGGTTTACATGAGGTCAGAAAGTCCAAAGGTTACAGTTAGCGAACATATCAGCTTGTCAGAGCCTTTCCTGTAACCTATTCCATATTTTGGAAACAAAGTAAGAAGATTTAGCTCTCATTTCAATGTAGAGACAAGATCAGTTCCCACCAAACCCTTTGGGCCTTGGACTTGGATTAAGCAACCCTTAGAAATGTACTTCCTGAAGCAAGTAACCTCCCCACCCTCCGTGCCAAACTTCCACATCAGCAGTAAATTATGCCCAATCCCAGAAGAGACTCATTCATTCTAGGAGGGAGGAGTGTTGGCTATACCGGAGGTCAAGTTTGGGTGGAAGTGGGCTTCTCACTAACTTTGAAACACATATCACCCCCTGGTGAGAGAGAAAGAAAGAAAGAAGTAGCGGATGCTCTAGAATCAATGAGTTGAGGTCACTTGTAGAGAGAAGACTCCCAGGGTTGTTCTGTAATGCACACAGGTACAGGATCACCCAAATCTGGCTGAAGACTTTGGCTCAGGACCTGGCTTGACCTCTATGGCCCTGTAAGTATCTAGGTGCATTATGGCATTTAGCTCTGGTTTGTGTCTTAGATTTATTGCCTATTTTGCCATTCTTTCCCAATCCTTAGCAGTTTGTTCCAAATAATTTTCTTTTCTGATTCATTGCCCTCATGTTCAGTTTCCTTGTGATCTATATTTATTAGCTGCCGAGTACATGTGAAGCACTGCAGGAACCATCAATAATGTCTCTGTTCCCTGTCACTCTTAACTAGATGGAAAAACATCTGCCCATGTTTTCCCGACACTCTACCTGTCCATTATTCCACGGCTTCAGTTGTGATTCCATGAAGTAGCCTGGAAAAGATTTTCTATCAATCCACTTAGGACCCAGGTTTAACACTAAAGGTCAAGCATCCTGCAAAACCCCTCCATCTGGGCTAACCAAGAGGGTTGATCACCCTAAACCCACCACAGTTTCTTTTCGCGACTTCCCAAAGCCTCATCTAAGTGGAAACAGTGTGTTTCTACACAAATCCCCTAACACCCTCCAAATTGCTTCCAGCGGCCCCTCCCGTGCAGATTCCGCGTGGCTTCTTCTATTTCCCATTGAGCCTCACTTCCTACAGTAACTAAACCTCTGCTCCATTCTTTTGTTTCCATCTTCCTTGCCACCTTTCCTTCCTTCAGCGTTATCCCTTGGAGCAACCTCCTTTACTTCCCCGACCCATCCCTGTAAAAGGCACTTGGCCAAACTGTGAAGTCTTTACAAAGAGATGTTGTGGTGCACCCTCCTGGGAAGGCTTAACCTGTGGAGGACACGGACTTGACGCATCCAGATCTCTCTTCAAGTAGCAGAGAGCCTCCAGCTGCCAGCTCCTTCAGGATTAGCCTTGCCCAAGGGCCAATCCTTCCCGAAGTGGCCCATATCCAATTACTGATCCATGTAGGAATGTAAAAGCCAGGAAATTCTGAACTGATCTCTCCAACAGGCCACATGCATTCCGCAGCAGCCTGGAGGGTTGGCTGAGGCTCTGTGAGCCTGCATCGCAGTTCACCCGCTCCCTATATCCAGTCCACCTTCTTCCACTCCCTTCTGCAGGTGTCCTTCTCCAAACAACATCCCACAATATCCGAACCCAATCACTATACACACTCTGTCTCAGTGTCTGCTTCTAGAGCACCCAACCTGGGTCATAAT
Source organism: Equus quagga (assembly GCF_021613505.1). NCBI lineage: Eukaryota > Metazoa > Chordata > Mammalia > Perissodactyla > Equidae > Equus > Equus quagga. Next base: position 78,136,806 of record NC_060270.1, read on the forward strand.
CTCAAACCTTAAGAACTTTAAGTACAGAAGGGGAAAGTATGGTTTCTCCAGAGTCCTCAGTAAAATCTGTTTTCTTAGATAACTAGGACACTAAATCAGGGTGAGAAATTACAGTCTGGAGAGCCATACGATATGCTCCAGTAGAGAGGCAACCTGACAGATGATCTGAAAGAAACACACACTTAAAGCAGAGCAGCAGCTTCAATAATTAAATAAGATACATAAGGTTAAATAAAAACAGCAGTAACTTCATGATCACAAACATTTATACAGCACTTAGTATGTGCAAATGAACTGAGGCACAAGGTTGAGTAATTGGCTCAAAGTTGTACAGCTAGTGAATGGACAGAGCGAGGATTTTAACTAAGCAGATGGCTCCAAAGTCTCCACGAAACTGTCACTATACATGACGTGAATGTGGCACGTGCACCCTGTGTGTTTGTACTGAGGCTAAAGAAGAGGCTGAACAGTAAGGGAGAAATCTGGTAATGGGGAACCTGGAGACTCACAGGACTCCAAGGGACAGGTCAGATGGGACACGAGAACAGCACATCACAGCGAAGACTAACTCTACGGCAGCTTCTGGCCTACCCTCCATCCTTCCTTTATAGGGCTGAGGCCAGCTCGGGGTTGACCAGGTTAGGTGTGAATGTGAAAGCAGAAAAGTCGGTGTGCCTGGCTAGAGTAAAGGATTTGAATACAGGAATGCAGACAGGACTTGACAGAAATAGGTAATAAAACTGCCTCAGTGGAGGGGAAACAAATGATAAGATGAATGCCCTCATCCCACCCATGGCAATAAACATTGCCTTCCATCATCAATAAGCCACATCAATATTTTGATGACATGACATTCCTTTTTCCCTAGATAAGGAAATCCTCTGTGTTAAGCTGAGACACACCCAGGCTTAATTTAAAACTTCCATGTCAACGTCCCTGTGTGTATCACACACGTACCTTTCTCTCCCCATTACAGTTTCATTGTGAAAACATAATTCCTTCAATTCCCAGCAAATAGGATGGACAAAGAACACCATAAGCATTTTTGGCTTCCATACACGTCAACACAAAAAATAGAGATGAAATTGTTTTCTTTTCCTTTTATCCAACTTTGATGCTACAAAGAAGCTAGACAAACCAGTGAGCCCACTGCCAACACATCGATCAAAAGGCACAGGGCAAGCCATAGACTCCTTCCCTGCTACTCAGGAGGCCAAAGTCTCCCAGCTCCCCTCGTGAATTGTTTGCTCACCCACGAGTTACTGTAAGCTGGAATGACCCAGGTCACTGCTGCTTCTTGGAGATGAATTTTTAAACCACATTCTACCTCCTGCCTCTCTGCAGGAGAAAATAGAAAAAGATGAAGATAGATAATTTTTTTAAATCCTACATTGTAAATTATTCATATTCCTAGTCTTTGGTCAAACAGGATCTAAATTCCTGTACCTCTGTTTCTCTGAGCTGTGTGTATTATTCAGATGGATGTGGAAATTGAACCCCAGGCTAAAGGCAGAGGAGGGAAAACATCTATTTTCTCTTTCACCATGGAAACCCTATGCACCATGGGGTGCTAAGGAGAAATGAACAGCTTTAATATCTTGGGGGGACGGCTGGCTTTACCTTAGCCAGCATAATGGAGTGGGTGCAGCATAAATCATGGTGTCTAATGCAGGCTGTCTCTTGAAGGCTCAGGGAAGCCTCTTACTCACACAGAACAAATCAGCATGGTTTATTCCCAAGACAGATTAAGCATTTCCCCACAGCTTTAATCACCTCTAGGTACCTTACAACGCTCAGTGTGCAGGCCCTCAGAGATAAGGGAACATTGTAGATGGACTGTGGTCTTGCATGTGATGCTTCCATCCTAAATACACAATAATACCATCAAAAATATTAGTCTATTTTTTAAGACCATGTCTCTGGCATATGTGCAAATACATGAATATATGACCCACTCAGAATATGTAATCAGTATAAAGTCTCTTCTCTCTCTCTCTCACACACACACACGCAGAGTTTTGAATATAAATAGTTCAAAACTCAATAGCTATTTACAATCAGTTATTAGAAAGCTCAACTGACATCTTTTCTTCCCTTTTCTTCCAAGCTTCTTCCTCTTTCTCTTCCTCTTGCCCATCCTTGTAATATGACTTAAGTCAAGAGAACTTAATAATATCAACACTTGCTTTTTTTTCACAACTCTGTTTCACATGGGATGACCTCATCACAAATTAATCCTCCATTGCTGCTAAAATAAATCTGTATTGAATGAGGACATTTGTTTCCCTCTCTTCAATATGAGTTTAAAAAATGTAAAAAGTAAACTCGGGAAGGAAATGTCTCAGATGCATCTGGGCTCCCAGTGAATAGCATCAAAATGCTGCAGGCGTGTAAGAAGTGGCCAGAGAGAGATACCTAACTGGACGTCTGCACCTCTTCCCTTTCCCCGTCCACTTCCTGTTGTGTGGGATTCTTCCCATGGAGAGTGAACCCTTTAAACTGGAACACGCTGCCTCACTTAGGCCCCTCTGTTCTGCTTGCTGGGATCTCATTGGCTGTCCTGAAGCCCAGGTGTCAGTTGGGGAATGCATTCTCCCAGGGCCGGCATCTGGCCCTGGGTCCTTGGCAAACCAACTGTGACAGGTTCCTCCAACAGCTGCAGTGGCAGGCTGAGCTTCCAGGTGATTAAATAATCCTGCTTTCTGGTCTGCTCATGTGTTTGGATTACAGCCATCTCCCGGGAGCCAGGCTGAACCAAACACGGCTGTCTGCGCACTGACCACAGCTCGGTGTCTGTGGTTCCCTCTGAAATTATGAAATGTCCCCTTATCTTTCCCAGGCCACTCAAACCCAGAGTTATCACAGACACGCCCTTGGGAAGAAGAGATTCTCCACTGGCTTGAAATGGAGCTGAAATTTCACTTTTCATTGTAAATAATTTTTAAATTTGATAGCTGTGCTTTGAAAAGCAGGGGCTGATTCTAACACTGGCTAGAAAAATTTTCCTTTCTTGTGACATTGGGCATGTGCATGCAATACATATCTGACTGCATGTGTACAGCAGCTGAAGATATGGATGAAGTAGAAGTGTTCTCAATGTATTTACATTTTCCAAAGATACAACACCATGTCCTGAGAAATAATTACAAGACTGCTTTTTGGTGATGCTAAATGCTGCTGATATGCAAATACCAGTGACCTCCCATTGAATAAAAATACAAATCCACATCAGGTGATGGTTTAATTTAATGATAACTAAAGGGGATCCTATAGACCAGTCGTTTTTAAAGTGTGGTCCTTGGGCCACAGCATCAATGTCATCTGGGAGCCTGTTAGAAATGCAAATTCTCAGCCCCAACTCCACATACTGAATCAGAAACTCTACGGGTGGGACCCAACAATGGTTCAACAAGCCCCCCAGGTGATTCTAATACAAGAAAAGTTTGAGGACTGCCATTCTGGGGACAGCTGGGGCTTGATATGATCTAATGGAGGGAGCATGAGGGTTGCTCTGGAGAATCCTTCCATCATGATCCACTCCCAGCTCAGCTCGATCTAATTCATGCTGCTACTGCTCTCTCCAAAAAGGTGCTACTGCCAGCTGTCTAATTGTCTGCTCCCACACAATCACCACCCCCCATACAGACAGTAGTAATTAGCTGGTGATTTGCTGTAGCATCTACAGCTCTGCAGACACCCAGAGGTGGCAACTCACTGTTCAATTCTACTCAAAGTCCCCCCCACAGACAGGCATAAATGTCCCCATTTTACAGATGGTGGAAATCTAGGTTACCAATGGTCTTTCAATTAAGACAACATAAAAATGGCTCTGGGTTCACCCTTTGCTACAGTGACTGGCATATTGCCAGTCTCTTGGTCTAGTTGATGTGGTCTGAAATCTGAAATCCTAAGACACCTCTCCAAGCCTCACTCAGCCTCAACCAGGTAAGAGGTTGGGATAGGGATATACTGTTATTGGTTCAAAATGTCTTCAGATGGCTAATAAAAAAGTTTTACAGACAAAATCATCTTGCAGAATAGAACTTAGGATGATACCCACTGTTGATGGGGTCATGGTGAAAGGAGGCTTCCTCACGCAATGATAACAGAGTTGTAAACTGTTACAAGCTTTCTGGGAAGCAATTTGGCATATCATTTGACTTAGCAATTATACTTCTTGGAATTGATCAGGAGGAAATTGTCCAGGGATGGTAAAAATGATTAATATATAAGAAATTTCTCTACAACAGTATTTGTGAAAAATGAAAAAAAAATGCCAGCCCTGTGGTATAGTGGTTGAGTTTGTGCACTTATAATGAACTATAATGCAGCAATTTATAAGCAGATTTTTGAGAACAAGTTGTTCAATAGTCACAAAACAAAGTTAAGCAAAAACAGCAGGATACAAAATGTTATAAACAGTAAATCCCATTTAAAAAATTGTGAGTTAACACAATACACTTGCAATACATATGCTCATGTGAACACACAGAGATATGCATTGAAACTGACTAAATAGAAACCACTGATACATTAGGAATGATTATAGTGTTTTATTACACCAAACTTGGGGGAAAATATCCTTATTTTACAAATGAGGGAACGGAGGTCCATAGACACCAGCCAGATTGTCCAAAGTTGATTAATAAATAGAAATCAAGGTCTTGCTTGTCTGAATCAAAGCCAATGCTTTGCATACTCTATTTTCCACTGGTTCTGATACCTTAACTAGTTTGACACATCATGCTTGAGGTGGGAATGCAGGCCAGGTCTTCTTGCTTCTTGTCTACTGTTCTATTGCGAGGAATATACAAAATATATTTTGCCGTAGATCATAGACCACCTCCATCTAGATTTCTTCCAAGTATTTCAAGAAGCTTATAATAAAAATTGCAATTGTCGAATGCATAATATATATTAGGCATGTACCAACCATTTTATAGATGTCATTTCATTTAAGAGTTTTTATCACAACCACTCTGTGTATTATAAGTACTATTCACCTTATTTTCATATGAGAAAATGGAGACTCAGAGAGTTTAAGCATCTACCCTGAACACACAGGTAGAAAGTATCAAATCCAGAATTCAAACCATCTGTTGGACTACAAACTTTGTGTTCTTAATTTCCCCATTCTGAAACATTTCTATAGCAAAAGATTTCTCCAGCTCCTTCCATCTCTTATTCTGGCATCAAATTTATGTGTTTTGGCATAAATAATATCTTGGCGTGGTGCCGATCATTAAAAAAGAAAAAGTAAGAACAAGCATGTTTGGCCCTCAGAAGAGCCTGGGATTAAGTATGAGCAGATATTAGAGAGAATGGGCAAATCTGGCATTTTCTCCTCAACATCTTTAGCACAGAGGTGATTAAGAGCTGAGGTTTTCAATAGTAAAAGTTCATACAGCTACAATTATCTCAAACCCTTAGTAGGGCCTCATTAAGTACTTAAGTATTAATGACCAATTGAAGCCAAACATTTTTTAGGTATCTAAATGCCTGTGCCTCAGGACTGTCCAGCAAGCTGCCAACACAAGTGCCACATGAGTGGCAGGCCAATAATACTCATACTGGAACGCTCAATCACTTCCTTTCCTTCTGTTTCCAATTCCTGACCTGTTCCTGAAGCCCTCTGTACTTGACCTGGGGGCTTATCTCCTTGCCCTCATCCACCCTTAAGACCTGACGCTTTACGTAGGTGATTTACCATAGCCTTGGCTCCCTCCCTCAATAGTCACCCTCACTTATTATTGAATCACATATTATTGTGTCAACTTCAGGAAAGGGGGTACCAGATTATTCTTCTGGGGCAGGTGCTCCCAATGGATTCTCCTCCAACAAATGAGAACCAGACACTTTCACTTAAATGGGATGCTCTATAAGAAGAATGCTAGCTAGCCCATGCCCAATTTGCCTTCTCGTAATCCTCAGCATGGTGGTGTGAGCAGATAGTGGCTACATTGAGTTGAGATCTGGGGTCAAGTCAGTTGACACTTAATCCCATTTTAAGACAGCAATATCTCACACACACACATGCGCACACACAAATAGCCTTCAAGCACTAGGCAGGTAACATAAGTGAAGAACAGAGTAGGGGTCAACAGGAAGGGTGGGGACTGTGATGAACTAGGAAGTACCTTGCCAGCAAAAGGCATTAAGATCTATGGTTTTTGACATACTTAGTGGGCCAAATGAAAGAGTTCTGTAGCCAGTTCACAATCTCTGAATCACACAATCAATCTTTTAGCCTTGACTAATTGTACTTCTATCAAAACTTGAATTCAGGGAAAGTAGGGTAAAGAGACACATACTAGGGGTGTGCCCTGGCCCTAATCTAGCAGGCTACCATCAATACCCTTGAAGCTCTCCCCTCTTCCCTTCAGGAAGCAATAGGCTGGCAGCAATTTCATTACAACGTCAGTCATCATATTTTTCAAGAACAAATAGCAGGTAAGAACAAGAACTCAGGAACCAGGTTGCCTGGGTTTGAATCCCAGTTCACCATTTACTAGCCAGGTAACCTTGGGTAACTTACTTAATTGTACTCAGATCTGTAAAATATAGAGACTAATGGTACCGCTATCTCATAGACTTGCTGCAAATTACTTGGAACAATGCCTGGCACGTAATAAAGACTCAGTGTCAGATAATTCTCACCGTGAGACCAACTGAAATGCTTCGTGTCTGCTTCTGAGAAGATAACCAGGGCACAACATACTCAGTCATCTCTCAGTTTGGCAGAGAACATTGAAATGGAAAAATCTAGAAGTAATTACATCTTCCTGGGAAAGGCATTGATGTAAATGGCAGAAGAGTGGTTAAATTTCGTACACACAGGGCCGGCCCCGTGGTATAGTGGTTAAGTTCGCATGTCCTGCTTCAGCAGCCCGGGTTTCTGGGTTCAGATCAGCCATGCTAGACAGCATCTCACATACAAAATAGAGGAAGACGGGCACAGATGTTAGTTCAGGGCTAGTCTTCCTCAAGCAAAAAAGAGGAAGATTGGCAATGGATGTTAGCTCATGGTGAATCTTCCTCAGCCAAATAATTAAAATAAAAAATTTCAGATACAGTCTCCACCTGAAGAAAAGGATGGGAAAAGTCCCCAAAGTGGCAGAGAAGAGCTAAAAAGGGTTTGAAACTGGGTTTGTCCCAGTCTGAAACGTGGACAAGGTAGAATGTAGAGTTGGCGCTAACCGACTTCCCTGCACTGTGAGGTTGAAGTTTTCCAGGCATCTCCCCCTCCCACAACCACCCTCAATGTCATCTAAATTTTAAAACCCCTTGCCATCTGCACCCAAACCATGTCTTTCTCTCCTCAAAGCACCCATGCTAGAAAATTGTCTTTTCTTCCCCGACTCTAACCAATAGGGCACATTTCTACAAAGAAAGCAGTCTGATTTAACTAAATCACAGAGTTGCATACATGACTGATCACTTCACTTGCATTTTAATCTTCATCCCCCATCAAGACTTTCCAGTCCCTCTAATATGGTGTTTTTCAAACCACAGTTCACAACCCATTGGTGGTTAAATCAGTTTAATGAGTCCAGACCAGCATTTTGTTAATGAAAAGAAAATGTTAAAATAAAATGAAAAAGAATGGTAAATAGAGTGCATACCATGTAGTAAATATATCTATATCAATATTTATATATATTGTCAACCGTGTCATAATGTACAATGTATTTCTTACTGAATGTCCATGATCAAAAAAGTTTAAGAAATACTGCTCTAAAGGAAAGCCCCATAGCCTGATGTGCTCGGGTTCTGACCTGATGGAACTCACAATTCATTTCTCTTTTCTCCCTCCTTCCCTGCCTCTCTTCCTTCTTTCCTTCCTTCCTCCATTCATCAAAAATTTATTGAGAGCCTACTGAGAGCCAGGCATTGTTCTAGGTATTAGGGGTATAAAGGGAATAAAATCCATGAAGTCCCTACTCTCATGGAGCTTACATTCTAGAAGGAGAAGTTAGGCAATAAATACACAACAAATATATGCATAACACGTAAAGTCCTGATATGTGCTATGGAGAATAAGTAGGAGTGACAGGGATGAAGGTGGCATGGTTGGTCAGAAAATGTCTCTCTCATATGGGGGCATTGAAGTAGACTTGTAAGAAGTACAGACACACACAGTGAGAATATTTAGTGACAAATGTTCCCAGCAAAGGGATCACTGGGGCCAAGGCGCTGAGATGAGAATCGGCTTGGTATTGGGGAAGAATGTCAAGAAGTTCGCGTGACTGGCAGGGAGGGAACGAGGTGAAGAGTGGGTGGAAAACGAGTTGGGGGTGGTGGAGGGAGAGATCATGTAGCCACTGTGGACAAGGCAAGGACCCTGGCTTGGACTTGAAGCAAGATGTGGACCCACTAGCGGTTTTGGAGCAGAAGGCTAACATTGTGCTTACATTTCCAAAGGAACTCCAGGGCTTCTGGGGAAAGAAGGACTCCAGACAAGTCAGGGAGGACACTAGCTGGGACATTTTTTGTAATCCAGGAGTGACATGATAGGTGGCTCTGGCCAGAAAGGTAGGAGTGGAGGCATTAGGATGTGCTCAGATTTGGGATTTACGTTAAATGTAGATCTGACACACTGATGAGGTAAATATGAATATAAAAGAAATCAAAATGGCAAGAATAAATCCAAGAGTTTTACCTAAGAAACCAGAAAGAAGGAGTTGCTTTTCCTGAGAGAGGGAAGCAGCAAGAGAAGCAGGTTTCAAGGGGAAATCAGAAGTCGTTCTGAATATGTCAAGGTTGGATGCCTATTAAGCATCTAATTGGAGATGTCCAGAAGGCCACTGAATATATGTGCCTGGGATTCAGGAGAGAGATCCAGGATGGAGACATAGATTTGGAAGTTGTCAGTATATAACTCGTATTTAAAGCCACAAGGCTGAATGAGATCACCAAGGAGGCGCACATAAATAAAGAAGAAAAGATATTCAGACAGTGAGGTAATGTTCAAGCACATTATAATCTTCCTCATGCCCACCAGATGGCCAAAGCCCCTTTATATGTATGTAGGGAACTGTACAGAAATATCTGGACCACTGCATCAGGAAGGTTGCCATTCCTTCATTCAATAAATAGTTATTGACTGCCTACTGGTGCAAGGCATTGACAGCCTCAAAGAGCAAAGAAGATGCAAAAAACATGAAGCCTCAAAGGAAAAGAAGAGACTCACTAACGTACGGGAAACCCAAACTGATGTTATTTCCGCAGGTAAAAGAAATTTCATCGAGTCTCTCCCTGCTGCCTAAAAGGAACTCGTCCAAGAGGCTATGGACCATGAAGACCACCCGTTGGCTGGGGCTGAAGTCCATCCCCACAGGAGTCACAGTGTAGATCCTTTCCTGCCTCCCTCCCTTGTTGACTGTCCCCTCAACCCTGGCCCGCCTCACCTCCCCAAACTCCAGCATGTTCTCCCAAGGAGTGGTAGCTTGGCCAGACATGGTTAACTGCGCAGTTTTCCTGCTTCTCTATCCCGAGCATCCTCCTTTCAACGTGTTCAGTGAAAAGTGGTGTGGTTAGCTGCAGGTGTGGAGGACCAAAAGGTGACCCTAACATGCAAGGTAAACCACAAAGCCCAACGTAAGGATAGTAACAATCCCAAAGGAGGAGTAACTGGTGAATTCTCACTGCAGTGAATTGTCATGTGTCTTTAAATACCCTTGCCTAAGGCATGCCTGTTGTTCACAGCTGCCCGTCGTTGTAGATATCCTGAGGAAAATCACTCCTTTTGCCAAGCCCCGTGACTCACCGAAGCGGAAGACTCTTCTGTTTTAATAAGCAGTTTTCTTGATGCCCTCTCATATTTCTGAGAGTTTGTTCACAACGTATATGCTATGGTGAGCATGTGAGAGTGAGTGTGTACATATATTGTGAGTGTGAGTGAGTAGCATGTATTGTGTGTGTGTGAGTGGTATACGTGTATGAGTAGGCGAGAGTGTATGTGAGTGTGTATGGTGTGTGTGAGAGCGGTTTACATGTGAGTATGTGTGAGTGTGCTTATGAGCATGTGAGTGGCGTGGGGAGTTTGTGTGTGTTGTAAATGTGTGAGTGTATATGTGTGTGTGTGTGGGTATGTGTGAGTGTGAGTGAGTGAGTGTGGGGGGTCGTGTGTGTTGTGAGTGGTGTGTGAGTGCATACATATGAGAGTGAGTGGGTGTGAGTGTGTGTATGTGTGAGAATGTAAGTGAGTCTGTGTGTGTCTCTCTCTCCCTCTCTGAATCTGTGTCACTCCTGTGCTGGGGCCCCTATTGCAGAGAAACTGTAATAAAGCCAAGCCCCACTTGGCGGGAACTTCCTACCCCCCTGGGAGGATAAAGTAGGGCTGCATGTCAGGTGGGGCAATGAATCATTATTTAGATCCTAGTGATCAACACTAAACTAAGAGCCCAAATAAACAGTGTGAGCTAAGTTGGGTCCTCACAAAGCGTTTGCATTGCTGGGTTTCCCTTCCGGATGAAGCGATGTGTTTGCCAACTGGGGTTTCACGAAGTCACGTGTCTCAGAAAACAGCTGCCCCATTCTGCTGCCAGGGGAGCCACTGCTGTCTCCTACTCTTTCCAGATAATTTAGGCATCTCCCACTGCATTGGGAACACAGACCCACGTGTTTCCAGGAAGGAGGGGGAGAGCAGTACGAGGTCCAGGCAGTTGTCAGAGGCAAGAGGGACAGGATCCTCTGAAAATCCTGGCCCTCTGTGACAGCCTGGAGGAAATTTTAGCTACAACTGTCACTGTTGGCACCTGGCTCCATCACATTCAAGTGGAGGGCTCCTGGGCTACACTAATAAAAAAAAAGGAGAGGCCAAAAAACCCCACTTTAGAATTTTCAGAGAACTTGTATATGTACCAACCTTTTGATGCTCTTATCAACCCTGAAAAATGAATGGAAGCTCAGAAAATTCAGTGTCACAGAAGGAGTCTCAGAAGTGAAACTCAAGCTTAGGTCTTTAATTTTTTTTCCTAATTTTTATCATAAAAGTAACACACCCTTATGGGAATTTTTTTCAAACTGTACAGAAGAGTATAACACAAAAAGTCAAAACAAAATTGTTCATTTCTAGGATGAATCTGTCCTCACTGCTCACTATGTCTTGTATGTCCTTCCAAAAGGGTCAATCATTTGCACACAAATATATGTTTATCCTTTTTGAAAATAAAACAGGATTATTTTATACACACACTTATATGGCTATAAAACATTTCCATTTGGCTATAAAACATATAGACTGATACGAAAATGTACAATTTTCGTATCAGTCTATACCATCTACCTAGAATTCCCTTGAACCAATGCACCCCCATTTATTTAACCCTTTCCTTGCTGATGAATGTCTAGATGGTTTCAACCCTACGCTCTTGTTTTCTACACACCGGGCTCTCTTGCCAACAAACTATATTGCCCTAGTCAGAGAATGAGATTTCCAGGCCACCCTTTGGCAAAATGAAAAGTATTTGTGTGTGTAGGTATTTCTTTCTTTATTCAGCACCTGGTGACAGACGAGGCGGAAGGCCTTTTCACTCATCTCTCTCCTTTCTGAATCCCTTCCTCGTTGTCACAAACTTGGACCCTTCTCCATTCCCCTATCAAACCCTTGAACTGCTAGCAAGGAACTGGAAGACAATTTCTCAACTTCACCTGTACCTAAGACTTGTCTGCATTCTCATGCTGCTGGGAACTATTCACTAGGATATCAAGGACAATTTGATATCACAAAGACTTAACTGCTCACTGAATTTTTTGGTCTCAGTCATTGATCTGTGTCATGTAGACACAAATACAGGACGGTATAAATTAACATCTGTTTACTTTTATAAAAGGCGTCTTTGATTTTTCTTCATAAAACACTCTGCCTCCTATGACCTTTTATAAAAGGGAAACTGTTTGAAATGAGCAGAAGATTCGTGGTCAGGTTTTGATGAAAAATGGTTTTTATTTTTCTATTTTGTCTGAAATGCAAACATTTAGAGATTTTAAATTGTAGTTTTATGAGCATAATCGGCTTCATTAGGGACTGAATGGGGATTCATTTAGGTTAAGGTTGTTCTCAACCTCAGTCTAGGCCCCAGGAGACAAAATATACAGTATTTTTGACGCAGAAAGCACCTGAGTCGGTCCTGCTAAAACCAGTTCCAACGGCATCTGTGAACCGTGGGCAGTCAGGCCCTGGATTGTCTTTCTTGAGGAAGATCCAGTAGTTCACAGTAGTTACAAGATAAACAGTTATTACTACCATGATTTTCAGTAGATTATCTCTCAACAAAGCTGAAGCAGAATCCACAAGGGGAGCCCAGAACCGCTTCTTTAAAATGTATTTATATTTATTGTTGCACATTACTCCATAGACATGTGTACATAAATAAATCTGTGTATATGTATGTACACAAATGTGTGTATAATTCTCTTGGCCATCTTTGCAAAAGAGAAAGGAAGAAGGTACCCTAATCAGCTGTATAATGTAGATGAGGGGGTCCTGGACTTTGGAATTTCACAACAAAATTTTCAAAAAGTAATAGCATACACCTTGGGACCAATGGAATCTTTTATTATCATTACTGCACACACACACAAAAGAATATTTTAATGCCAAAAAAATTTCAAAAATCTTAAAATGGACTTCAATTCTTTAAAGCGAATACTAAAAACTTTATTTTAAAAACTCCCCACATTATTTTTATTATTCTCCTCTGGCCAGAGGCTGGAGAAAAACCAGGACACAGACCAACATTTGGGTGTTGTGGGACGACAGCCTGCCTCTTACAAGCTCTGCAGTCTTGCCAAGTTACTTCATCTCTCCCAGGCTCAGTTTCGTCTTCTGTGAAACTGAGATAGCGATAGGACTTCCCTCACAGGGATGATGTGAGATGAAATGACATATCATGCTTAGAGGGTGCGGCATGGTGCCAGGTCCCCCAGAGGAGCCTTCAGCGCTGTCTTAGGCAAACTCTTGAGCGACCTGCCCCTGTGAATGTGCGAAGAGTGTCCATAAACACTGGGCAGGTCCTCTTTAAGAGCAATGAACTCAAGAGGCATTGTCACTGCTGCCATGGTACTCTCAAGCAGGAAGGCTGGATGGCTAGATATTTGGTTAGTGTCTCCATCACAAGGAGCATCTGCCTCTAGACTTCTGGAGGCTGGGGAGAGATGTCACACCTAAGTGAGAAAAGTTCTGTCTCTCTCTTCCTGGCCAAACCCTCTCTTATCTCTCCTCTCTGGGATCCCTGGCCTGCTGCCGTAAGAGGATGGACAAGCTTGTTTCTCGGGTACAACTGTGACCTCCTGAAGTCTAAGACCAGAATTTGTTCATTTTTGGATCTTCAGAGCCTAGAATAGTGCCTGACATTAAGTAGGTACTCAATAAATTTTTGTTGACATGAAATTGAACTGAAAGAGTCATGTGGTCCTGTGTAAAAGGAATGAATTTCTAGCTATCTGATTCCCCTGAGTCACCAAACCATACTTTGCTGCCCCTGATTTCTCACCTACAAGATGGAAATAATTCTTCCCACTTGTCTTTTCTCAGAGGGTGTTATAAAGAGAGAACAAGAGAGACTAATTCTTTTTTTTTTTTTAAGATTTTATTTTTTTCCTTTTTCTCCCCAAAGTCCCCCTGGTACATAGTTGTATATTCTTTGTTGTGGGCCCTTCTATTTGTGGCATGTGGGACGCCGCCTCAACGTGGTTTGATGAGCAGTGCCATGTCCGCGCCCAGGACTCGAACCAACAAAACACTGGGCTGCCTGCAGTGGAGTGCGTGAACTTAACCACTCGGCCACGGGGCTAGCCCCAAGATAGACTAATTCTTAAGAAATTTTGATAAAGTTTAAAAGCAGTGGAAAAAAGTGTAATTATTTTAAGACACATCACTATGTTGCATCACTATGAGGGGATCATAGGATACTGCTGAGTTGATGAGTTTATTCATTTCCTCGTTTATACATTCACTCATTCACTCTACAAACACACACTGAGCAAAAAGTTGAATGAGACAATACCTTGCCCTCAAGGAGCCAAGGGTCTTACGGCAGAAACCGTGGACAACGGAATTCATGCTGTGATAGACATAATTGCAGATGCCCAGGGAGACACCTAACACAACTTTCCACACAACATGACAAGAGATGACTCCTGGGGGAAGAGCAGGAGGCAAACAGATGAAATTGGAAAGAAGGGCTCTCCCAGCTGAGGAGCAGCAAGGTCAGAAGCAAAGAGGCAAGGAGCAGCATGGCTCACACTGATGCCCTGTGGTTGACATTGCTTTTGTTTTGTATTGCTTTGTTTTATGTTACTGAATGTTTTTAGTGGGGCATGCATGCTCCAGTTCACCAAGGGCCCCAGCACCACTCCATTATCCTAGCCTTACGCACTGCTTGTTTGTTTTTTTTTAAACACTGCCAGCCTGGCCCTTGGCGGCATTTAAGCCGGCAAAGCAGGGAACCAAAGGAGGTGAGGCGGAAGGGGTAGGAAAGGAATGGATTGCCAAGGTCTGGATGGGCCATGTTAAGGAGGCTGAGCTTTACCCTGAGGCCTCTGGAGTGCCCCAGAAGGGTTTCAAGCAGAAGAGTGACTTGGTCAGATTTTCTTCGTAGATCAGCGGCCACCAAATCTTTTCTGTAAAGGCTAGGTAGTAAATATTTTAGGCTTTGTGGCCACACAGTCTCTGTTGCAACTATGCAGCTCTGTGGGAGTAGCAATGAAAGCAGCCACAGACAGTCTGTAAACAAATGAGCATGACTGTGTTCCTGAAAATCTTTACCGATGGATGCTGAAATTTGAGTTGCATATAATTTTCACAGATCACAAAATATTGTTCTTCTTTTAATTTTTTTTAATCATGAAAAAATGTACAGGGCCTAGCCCTGTGGCCGAGTGGTTAAAGTTCCATGCACTATGCTTTGGCAGCCCAGTTTTGTAGGTTCAGATCCCAGGTGCAGACCTACTCCACTCGTCAGCCATGCTGTGGAGGTGTCCCACATACAAAGTAGAGGAAGTTTGGCACAGATGTTAGCTCAGGGCGAATCTTCCTCACACACACACACACAAATGCACAAACTACTCTTAGCTCATAGGCTATACAAAAATAGATGGTGGTCTGGATTTGGCTGGGACCTCGGTTTGCCAGCTCCTGTTTAGATAGACCATTCTTGGAGCAGTGATGAGGATGAAAGTGACATTACAGCACTGAAGGCAGAGGCACCACTCAGGAGGCAATTGTGATGGCCCAGATGAGACATGACAGAGACATGATCCCAAGCCTTGGAATGGAAAACGGGAGGAGAATCCGATTGGAGAAACTGTGAGGATTGGATGTGGGGGATACAGTAGAGGGATGAATCAAGGATGACCTCCAGGTTACCAAAATGAATGAGTGAACACAATGTCACTATCAACTGAGAGAAACCAGGAGAAGTGGGTTCGGGGGCAGAATGAAAACAGAAAGTTCTCCCTTAGACATAAAGGCACTTTGAAGATCTTATGGGGCAAGCAGGTAGAAATGAGTAAAGCCATGGCACCAAGTGGAACTGTTATTTAAAATCAAAGTACGGCTTATTATCATCACAGACTTTAGGAATGGAGGGACATGAAGGAGGAGTCTTGTCAGTCTCTCTGCCTCAAGAGACAATTAGACTAACCCATCTCAGACCAGTGAGAATTCCTCATTCTCTAAAGGACATTTAACCTACATCCTTCATGCAAACCATAAGCCGATTCCCTCTTCTTCTGCTGTGGGAGAGATGGAGGCCTGTGACAAACCACCTCCATGGGCTAACACTGTGAAGCTTTTTAGTTCGCCCATCTTCACGAAAATTGCTGCCTGAAAAATGTGCTCCCCTAAACAAGTTGCCAATAGTAAACATGGGGAAAACCACATCAAAGGTCTTGGTGTATGGTCTTGGTGATTATCTAAGGAGCTGGTCACAGCACCCCCCAAAGCAGAGAGTGGGAATTAGCCTGAAATAGGGATTCTCAAAGTGAAGCATTCAGGCTAACTGCATCAGCACCACCTAGAAACTTGAGAAAACGCAGATCCATGGGCCCAACTCCCAGACTTACTGAATTGGAAATGCTGGGGGTGGACCCAGCAGTCTGTGGTTTAACAAGGCCTCCGGATGATTCTGATGGACCCTAAAGTTTGACCTGCAAGAGGAGGCTGCTGCTGTCCTTGCCACCATCTTTGACTAGCCATGCCCCACCCCCTCCTCACTCTCTGGTTTCTTATGAACAGTTGATATTAGTCCTTTCACTTTAAACCCGGCCAAGTGGACAGACCACGAGGCTCTTTCTGAGTCTGGTGAAAATCCATCCTTCATCCCAGCCTGTGCTCGCTGTGTTTTCCATTTGGCAATGTTCCCATCTCTGGAGTTGCTGCAGGATGCCGGTGGGCAAGGAAAGTCTGGGCCCAGTGATATAAACCCTGGCATGAGTATGAAAATCCACCTAGGTAAACCAGGAGATATAAGAGTTCTAAGTATTGCTGTGGTTAAGAGAACAAACTCTGGAGTCAGACTTAGTAAGTGGGAATTTCTGCTCTGTCATTTACAATGCTGGTTAACCTCAGGCAAGCTATTGAACTTCACTCTGCCTATTTCCTCACCTCCATAATGGGGATAATAAGAGTACCTTGCTCATCAAATTTCTGTGAGGATTGCATGAGTTAATATTGCAAAGCATGTTGAATGGTCCCTGACACCTAGCGCCACCTGAGCGCTATTTACTGTTATTT